>NC_086451.1:215331497-215403997 GCF_028390025.1 Pseudophryne corroboree
CTGGAGTTCGCGCTTCCGGTCTCGTGTAGCACCCGTCTGCCGGAAGTCGCGTCATCCCGCGACACGGACCCGCTTCTGACGTGGCTGTGGACAGCAGGGAGCAGGTTGCCATGGGGACGGCACCTAACCACTGCTGTCCGCCGTGCTCCGTCACCTGGCAACAACAAACAAATGTATAGTGACAAAAAACCTCTATTGCCCAGTGATGTAAAAACTCAGACATGTAAGACACACTAGAAATATAGTGTGATAGACATCTAAGTGAATCTAAAAATCATGTGTTAAAATTTCACATACAGGTTAATCATTACAACATAGTGAACAGTGCAAAAATTGCAAAACATACATCGACTCTCGCCTAATGTGTTAAAGGATCTTATTGATCAATGATATAAATCATTATTGTAATTTATTATACTTATATTGGGAAGGCCATATGTCAGTAAATTTTTTTCTGAATATCCTATGTTTATGGCTGATGTGACCCTAATGCTGGGTCTTAGAATTGCAATCTCAATCAATATATATGCCCAGATATTAAATATAGCTAGCTTTGGAAATCATACTTAGACCATTGTTATCTACATAGTGCGAGTGATAGGTGTGCAGACCCCTGTTCCTGTGGTAAACTTACAAAAAACATTGTAAGTTAAGCTGTTCATTTAGGCCTCTGGGATGGATAGTATCTAGTTTATAAATCCATCTAGCCTCTAGTTGTAATAATCTAGTTGCTCGATCTCCTCCTCTAGGTGTTTCCTGGATTTGATCGACTATTTTATACCTGACCGATGCCAAACTGTGTTTTTTTTGCACGAAGTGTCGTGCAACTGGTTGGTCACTTTTACCAGTGTTCAGGGCAGCCCGGATTGCTGATCTGTGCTGGGCCATCCTTTCCTTAAAATGACATTGGGTCTTACCTACATAATATAGGCTACATGGGCAGATTAAAACGTAAATAACGAAAGAAGAACTACAGGTAAGGGGCCATGCAATCCTGATTTTTTTACCTGTATGTGGGTGCGTGATGAACTCTCCTGTAAGCATATAACTATAGGTGGTGCACCCTAAACATTTAAAGCATCCGGCTTTGC
Organism: Pseudophryne corroboree; assembly: GCF_028390025.1. Classification (NCBI taxonomy): domain Eukaryota; kingdom Metazoa; phylum Chordata; class Amphibia; order Anura; family Myobatrachidae; genus Pseudophryne; species Pseudophryne corroboree. The sequence goes on from NC_086451.1 coordinate 215,332,589, forward strand.
GACTCAAAAAATGAGTAGCCACCGGTCTGGTGTTAAAGCTAGTGACATCATTTTTGACAACAAGGTCCTTGATGTTGGCGCTGCGTGTATAACACGGCATAATGCTGCTATGTTTAAGGGAAGGTAGATTGGGGTCAGTGGTGACAATGGGCCACATTTGTTTAATGCGTTTGCTGTTTTTTTCACTAGTAGTGTTAAACTCATTAACCCATGTGACCTTCTCTTTTGTGGGTTTAATCCTGTCATTAAAGAGTAATTCAGTTCTATCTAAGGCCATGACTTTATCACGGGCCTGTTGCAGAATATTCTTGGGATATCCCCTCTGGATGAACTTTTCTGACATTTTATCTAGCTGACCGATTAAGTCACTGGGGTCGCTGGTAATTCTCCGCACCCGAAGAAATTGGGAGAATGGGAGACCTCTAACCAGAGATTTAGGGTGAAAGCTGTCATACCGCAACAGAGTGTTGCGGTCCGTGGGCTTGCTATATAGCGAGGTTTGTATCTCACCCTGTTGGATATTAATCTTAATATCTAAAAAACAAATTTCATGAGGATGTACAGTGAGGGTGAGCTTAACAGGGCTATCTGTGTGGTTGTGTTCTTCAATTAGGGTAATGAGAGCCTGGGGTTCGTGGGTCCAGAACAACAATAAATCGTCTATGTAACGATAATATAGCAAAATGTGTTCTGTAATGGATTCTTTTATAAAAAATAAATTCCGTTCAATATCCCACATATAGGCATTGGCTAATGATGGAGCTACAGCCGACCCCATCGCACACCCTGTTCTTTGGTTAAAAAACCGGCCATTAAACAAAAAATAATTGTGCGTTAACGTAAATTCTAATAATGATATAAACAAATCAATATCTGGTCCTGTGTATAATGTATTATGCGTAATGAGACGCCTAACAGCAGCTAAACCAGCTTGATGCGGGATACAGGTATATAAGCTGGCTACATCTAGTGTAGCCAACGAAGTACCCTCTGGTACAGACCGCATTGACATTAATTTTTTTATTAGCATGTTAGAATCTTTGAGATGCGTAAACGTGGCCTGTATACAAGGCTGGAGGTAGACATCTAAAAAGATGGCTACTGCTTCACACAGCGAGCCTCTGGCAGATATTATAGGTCTGCCCGGAGGTTGCTGTGCGTTTTTATGTAACTTAGGTGTAATATAAAAAATAGGTATAACTGGATGTGTGCATGTGAGCTTCTGGTATATTTCTTGTGTAATGAGCCCATCTAGGTGTGCTGTGCTCAAAATCTCATCCAATTCAGCCTTGTATTCCATAGTAGGGTCAGACTTCAGCAAACTATATGTGTCAGTGTCTGACAAAAGCCGATCGCATTCTGCTATATATTTGTCAGTATCCATGACCACGATCCCTCCCCCTTTGTCCGCTCCCCTGATGATTATGTCCTGTCGTTTCTGTAGAGATTTGAGCGCTGTCACTTCATTAGTTGTGAGATTTTTATGGACCGGGGGGGGGGGGCGGATCATCTTGCAATTTATCCATCATACGTGTAAAAGTTTTGATAGATGGGTTTGCTGATATTGGGTCAAATTTGGAAGAGGTACCCAACTTGCGGATCTGAGGTGGTAGACTCGTGCTGGCTGCTGGTTGAAGGGGTTTATGGAAATGTTCTCTGAGCTTTAATGTTCTGTTAAATTTGTAAGTCTCCACTTTCCATTTAAATTTGTCCGGGGTTTTGGTAGGGACATAAGATAGTCCTTTGGATAGCACTGCCATTTCTGTTGTAGTTAGTGTGGCGGTTGATAAATTGAATATTAGGTCCGAGTCGATTTGGGGGGTCTGCCGCCCCGTTTGCCGCCTCGACTGGCCGCCCCTGCGGGTTGGTGTTTTTTTCGTCCGGACGTAATTGCCCGGGTCATGGCCCCTAAAGGGACTCCTTGTGTTGAACTCTTATTGGTTGAAGCTGTGGTTTCTTCCGTCTCACTAGCTGACGTGCTGTATTGGATGGTCTGTGTCCGCTGTCGACGTGGCTCCATCATTCTCCTTTGTGGAGTGGCTTGTGTTTGGCTAGACAGCCATGTGTATACGCGGTGTTGTTCATAATCCGCTTCAACTTTCTTAAGCTTATCTTTTTTAAATTTGATGAGTTCAATTCTATAGGCCTCTGTTTGGTTTTTCAACTTATCCAGCCACTTTATTGAGGTATCTCCAGAGAGGGTATTGAGATGTTGTTCCTCAAAAGATTTTAGTTTATCCCTCGTGATATTCACTTCCCGGGTGGACTCCTCGATGACCAGGAGCATCAAGTCCATCGCGCACTTATTGAGGACCGAAATCCATCGTTTACAAAAATTTGTGTTGTGGCGTCCGATGGTAGGGGAATTTTGTACACGAAACCCCCTGGGAATTTGTTTGTTTCTGTAGTAGTCAGAAAGAGTCCGGCCGTGGTAAGTGAAGTCTATTTCTCTTTTTTTCAATTTGTACAATTCTCTGTATAATTCTTCGTTAGTGGAACCTGTCCCATCTTCAAAAGCAGGTTCTTTAAGGAGAATGTTTTCGGCCTGTAAGTCAGAAAAGCTTAGGGTCTCATATGTATCACATTGTAAAACATAGGACAAAGCGTCTCCTGGATCGACATCCGTTGTAGACATAATGGAGGGAGTATACTGTGTACTGGCTTCCACCGGTTAGAGCCGAGGTGCGTATGCAAAACAACCTACTGGTGCTGTCGGGGAAAGTGCCAGTGCTCAACTGTGCTTCAGTGTAAAGTGCAATTAGTGCAAAAAAGTGCAAAGGTTCCCCGCTGTGCTCAGGAAATGGCTGAAGTCCTGGATGGACAAGGTGAATGTTGCAGGTGCCTTGGATGAAAATGGGTCCACTGGCTTAAACTTGGGACCCACTATATAGATTCCATGGATGCAACTTAGAGGCCGAAAACATTCTCCTTAAAGAACCTGCTTTTGAAGATGGGACAGGTTCCACTAACGAAGAATTATACAGAGAATTGTACAAATTGAAAAAAAGAGAAATAGACTTCACTTACCACGGCCGGACTCTTTCTGACTACTACAGAAACAAACAAATTCCCAGGGGGTTTCGTGTACAAAATTCCCCTACCATCGGACGCCACAACACAAATTTTTGTAAACGATGGATTTCGGTCCTCAATAAGTGCGCGATGGACTTGATGCTCCTGGTCATCGAGGAGTCCACCCGGGAAGTGAATATCACGAGGGATAAACTAAAATCTTTTGAGGAACAACATCTCAATACCCTCTCTGGAGATACCTCAATAAATTGGCTGGATAAGTTGAAAAACCAAACAGAGGCCTATAGAATTGAACTCATCAAATTTAAAAAAGATAAGCTTAAGAAAGTTCAAGCGGATTATGAACAACACCGCGTATACACATGGCTGTCTAGCCAAACACAGGCCACTCCACAAAGGAGAATGATGGGGCCACGTCGACAGCGGACACAGACCATCCAATACAACACGTCAGCTAGTGAGACGGAAGAAACCACAGCTTTAACCAATAAGAGTTCAACACAAGGAGTCCCTTTAGGGGCCATGACCCGGGCAATTACGTCCGGACGAAAAAAACACCAACCCGCAGGGGCGACCAGTCGAGGCGGCAAACGGGGCGGCAGACCCCCCAAATCGACTCGGACCTAATATTCAATTTATCAACCGCCACACTAACTACAACAGAAATGGCAGTGCTATCCAAAGGACTATCTTATGTCCCTACCAAAACCCCGGACAAATTAAAATGGAAAGTGGAGACTTACAAATTTAACAGAACATTAAAGCTCAGAGAACATTTCCATAAACCCCTTCAACCAGCAGCCAGCACGAGTCTACCACCTCAGATCCGCAAGTTGGGTACCTCTTCCAAATTTGACCCAATATCAGCAAACCCATCTATCAAAACTTTTACACGTATGATGGATAAATTGCAAGATGATCCGCCCCCCCCCCGGTCAATAAAAATCTCACAACTAATGAAGTGACAGCGCTCAAATCTCTACAGAAACGACAGGACATAATCATCAGGGGAGCGGACAAAGGGGGAGGGATCGTGGTCATGGATACTGACAAATATATAGCAGAATGCGATCGGCTTTTGTCAGACACTGACACATATAGTTTGCTGAAGTCTGACCCTACTATGGAATACAAGGCTGAATTGGATGAGATTTTGAGCACAGCACACCTAGATGGGCTCATTACACAAGAAATATACCAGAAGCTCACATGCACACATCCAGTTATACCTATTTTTTATATTACACCTAAGTTACATAAAAACGCACAGCAACCTCCGGGCAGACCTATAATATCTGCCAGAGGCTCGCTGTGTGAAGCAGTAGCCATCTTTTTAGATGTCTACCTCCAGCCTTGTATACAGGCCACGTTTACGCATCTCAAAGATTCTAACATGCTAATAAAAAAATTAATGTCAATGCGGTCTGTACCAGAGGGTACTTCGTTGGCTACACTAGATGTAGCCAGCTTATATACCTGTATCCCGCATCAAGCTGGTTTAGCTGCTGTTAGGCGTCTCATTACGCATAATACATTATACACAGGACCAGATATTGATTTGTTTATATCATTATTAGAATTTACGTTAACGCACAATTATTTTTTGTTTAATGGCCGGTTTTTTAACCAAAGAACAGGGTGTGCGATGGGGTCGGCTGTAGCTCCATCATTAGCCAATGCCTATATGTGGGATATTGAACGGAATTTATTTTTTATAAAAGAATCCATTACAGAACACATTTTGCTATATTATCGTTACATAGACGATTTATTGTTGTTCTGGACCCACGAACCCCAGGCTCTCATTACCCTAATTGAAGAACACAACCACACAGATAGCCCTGTTAAGCTCACCCTCACTGTACATCCTCATGAAATTTGTTTTTTAGATATTAAGATTAATATCCAACAGGGTGAGATACAAACCTCGCTATATAGCAAGCCCACGGACCGCAACACTCTGTTGCGGTATGACAGCTTTCACCCTAAATCTCTGGTTAGAGGTCTCCCATTCTCCCAATTTCTTCGGGTGCGGAGAATTACCAGCGACCCCAGTGACTTAATCGGTCAGCTAGATAAAATGTCAGAAAAGTTCATCCAGAGGGGATATCCCAAGAATATTCTGCAACAGGCCCGTGATAAAGTCATGGCCTTAGATAGAACTGAATTACTCTTTAATGACAGGATTAAACCCACAAAAGAGAAGGTCACATGGGTTAATGAGTTTAACACTACTAGTGAAAAAAACAGCAAACGCATTAAACAAATGTGGCCCATTGTCACCACTGACCCCAATCTACCTTCCCTTAAACATAGCAGCATTATGCCGTGTTATACACGCAGCGCCAACATCAAGGACCTTGTTGTCAAAAATGATGTCACTAGCTTTAACACCAGACCGGTGGCTACTCATTTTTTGAGTCGCAAAGCCGGATGCTTTAAATGTTTAGGGTGCACCACCTATAGTTATATGCTTACAGGAGAGTTCATCACGCACCCACATACAGGTAAAAAAATCAGGATTGCATGGCCCCTTACCTGTAGTTCTTCTTTCGTTATTTACGTTTTAATCTGCCCATGTAGCCTATATTATGTAGGTAAGACCCAATGTCATTTTAAGGAAAGGATGGCCCAGCACAGATCAGCAATCCGGGCTGCCCTGAACACTGGTAAAAGTGACCAACCAGTTGCACGACACTTCGTGCAAAAAAAACACAGTTTGGCATCGGTCAGGTATAAAATAGTCGATCAAATCCAGGAAACACCTAGAGGAGGAGATCGAGCAACTAGATTATTACAACTAGAGGCTAGATGGATTTATAAACTAGATACTATCCATCCCAGAGGCCTAAATGAACAGCTTAACTTACAATGTTTTTTGTAAGTTTACCACAGGAACAGGGGTCTGCACACCTATCACTCGCACTATGTAGATAACAATGGTCTAAGTATGATTTCCAAAGCTAGCTATATTTAATATCTGGGCATATATATTGATTGAGATTGCAATTCTAAGACCCAGCATTAGGGTCACATCAGCCATAAACATAGGATATTCAGAAAAAAATTTACTGACATATGGCCTTCCCAATATAAGTATAATAAATTACAATAATGATTTATATCATTGATCAATAAGATCCTTTAACACATTAGGCGAGAGTCGATGTATGTTTTGCAATTTTTGCACTGTTCACTATGTTGTAATGATTAACCTGTATGTGAAATTTTAACACATGATTTTTAGATTCACTTAGATGTCTATCACACTATATTTGTAGTGTGTCTTACATGTCTGAGTTTTTACATCACTGGGCAATAGAGGTTTTTTGTCACTATACATTTGTTTGTTGTTGCCAGGTGACGGAGCACGGCGGACAGCCGTGGTTAGGTGCCGTCCCCATGGCAACCTGCTCCCTGCTGTCCACAGCCACGTCAGAAGCGGGTCCGTGTCGCGGGATGACGCGACTTCCGGCAGACGGGTGCTACACGGGACCGGAAGCGCGAACTCCGGGTGCCGGACAACGCGGGGGATGATGGGGCCCAGGCTGGTAAGGTATTTAAGTTGTTTCATTTGTTTTATTCACTTGTTTGCTGTGTCCTGAAGAAGGGGGGTCTACCCCCGAAACGTCGATTAAACACACATGGCTTTTCTTTGAATTTTGTGTGTCAGACTCTGAGTGCCGCCTATACCCTCCAGCTTGTATTGGGGCTGCACACCCCGAGGAGGGCACCGGAGCGAATACCCCAATGGGGACAGCAGAGTGCCGGGTTGCATCCATGGAATATATATATATATATATATATATATATATATATATATATATATATTGCAATAGGGGAAAGCTTATCGGCGCTTAACCGCGATACCGAGTTATACTAGGATGTAGACCAGAGTAGTATGAATAAAAGAGTTCTCCTTATTCAGACACTCCCTTAGATATATATGGGCGTCCGCTATACCTTAAAGAGAGAAGCGTTGGTTAAGTGCTTCATGTACAGAGTAAAAAATAGAAGGGAATAAGGTAATTTTCAGCGACCAATGGTGTCCTATAATTTGGCGGAGACTCAGTAAAAAAAAAAATTTTTATATAAAAAATTAAAAATTTAATATACTGTAATTATCACCAACATAAAAATAAATATAAAAGCGATTGGCCCTATACTAGGAGCCAGCAATTAAATGAGAAATGGTTCTTAGCTTTTTTGAGAGGATATATATCGTAACACCCAACGCGTTTCGTCCTCTTAGGACTTCATCAAGGACGTCCTAAGAGGACGAAACGCGTTGGGTGTTACGATATATATCCTCTCAAAAAAGCTAAGAACCATTTTTTCATACTTTTTTTATGTTGATCTTACTTCCAATTTTTTATTGTTAGGGATGTATTCTCCTGTCCTTTATTAATTGTATGCACTTTTTATACACCTTTTTAATTAGTTACATTGATTTCTCATTTAATTGCTGGCTCCTAGTATAGGGCCACTCGCTTTTATATTTATTTTTATGTTGGTGATAATTACAGTATATTAAATTTTTAATTTTTTATATAAAAAATTTTTTTTTTACTGAGTCTCCGCCAAATTATAGGACACCATTGGTCGCTGAAAATTACCTTATTCCCTTCTATTTTTTACTATATATATATATATATATATATATATATATACACATTTATACATATATATATACACATATATACATATATATATATATACACATATATACATATATATATATATATATATACACATATATACATGTGTATATATATACATATATATATATATATATATACATATATATATACATACATACATACATACATACATACATACATACATACATACATACATACATACATGTTGAGTATCCCTTATCCAAAATGCTTGGGACCACAGGTATTTTGGATATGGGATTTTTCCGTATTTTGGAATAATTGCATACTATAATGAGAGATCATGGTGATGGGACCCAAGTCTAAACACAGATTGCATTTATGTTCCATATACACCTTATACACACAGCCTGAAGGTAATAGTAGCTAATATTTTTTATAACTTTGTGCATTAAACAAAGTGTGTCTACATTCACACAGTTCATTTATGTTCCATATACACACAGCCTGAAGGTCATATAATACAATATTTTTAATAACTTTGTGTATTAAACAAAGTTTGTGTACATTGAGCCATCAAAAAACAAAGGTTTCACTATCTCACTCTCACACAAAAATGTCCGTATTTCGGAATATTCCGTATTTCGGAATATTCCGTATTTCGGAATTTTCCGTATTTCGGAATATTTGGATATGGGATACTCGACCTGTATATAATAAGATTTTACTTACCGGTAAATCTATTTCTCGTAGTCCGTAGTGGATGCTGGGGACTCCGTAAGGACCATGGGGATAGACGGGCTCCGCAGGAGACATGGGCACTTTAAGAAAGAATTTAGGTTCTGGTGTGCACTGGCTCCTCCCTCTATGCCCCTCCTCCAGACCTAAGTTAGAGAAACTGTGCCCAGAAGAGCTGACAGTATAAGGAAAGGATTTTGGTAATCCAGGGCAAGATTCATACCAGCCACACCAATCACACCGTATAACATGTGATAACAACCAGTTAACAGTATGACAAAAAACAGCGCATCAGGTCCAACTCTGATGCAACCATAACTTAACCCTTATTGAAGCAATAACTATATACAAGTATTGCAGAAGAAGTCCGCACTTGGGACGGGCGCCCAGCATCCACTACGGACTACGAGAAATAGATTTACCGGTAAGTAAAATCTTATTTTCTCTAACGTCCTAGTGGATGCTGGGGACTCCGTAAGGACCATGGGGATTATACCAAAGCTCCCAAACGGGCGGGAGAGTGCGGATGACTCTGCAGCACCGATTGAGCAAACACAAGGTCCTCCTCAGCCAGGGTATCAAACTTGTAGAACTTTGCAAAAGTGTTTGAACCTGACCAAGTAGCCGCTCGGCAAAGCTGTAATGCCGAGACCCCTCGGGCAGCCGCACAAGAAGAGCCCACCTTCCTAGTGGAATGGGCCTTAACTGATGTTGGCAGCGGCAATCCAGCCGCAGAATGAGCCTGCTGAATCATGTTACAGATCCAGCGAGCAATAGTTTGCTTTGAAGCAGGAACACCAAGCTTGTTGGAAGCATACAGGATAAACAAAGACTCTGTTTTCCTGACCCTAGCCGTTCTGGCTACATAAACCTTCAAAGCCCTGACCACATCAAGCAACTCGGAATTCTCCAAGTCAGTAGTAGCCACAGGCACCACAATAGGTTGGTTTATATGAAAGGATGAAACCACTTTCGGCAGAAATTGTGGACGGGTCCGCAATTCTGCTCTATCCGCATGGAAAACCAGATAGGGGCTTTTATGTGACAAAGCCGCCAACTCTGACACACGCCTAGCCGAAGCCAAGGCTATTAGCATGACCACCTTCCACGTGAGATATTTCAACTCCACCGTTTTGAGTGGTTCAAACCAGTGGGATTTCAGGAAACTCAACACCACGTTAAGATCCCAAGGTGCCACTGGAGGCACAAAAGGGGGCTGAATATGCAGCACTCCCTTTACAAACGTCTGAACTTCAGGTAGAGAAGCCAACTCTTTTTGAAAGAAAATGGATAGGGCCGAAATCTGGACCTTAATGGAACCCAATTTTAGGCCCAAATTCACTCCGGACTGCAGGAAGTGAAGTGAACGGCCCATCTGGAATTCCTCCGTAGGAGCATTCCTGGCCTCACACCAAGCAACATTTTCGCCATATACGGTGATAATGTTGAGCTGTCACGACCTTCCTAGCCTTTATCAGCGTAGGAATAACCTCATCCGGAATGCCTTTCTCTGCTAGGATCCGGCGTTCAACCGCCATGCCGTCAAACGCAGCCGCGGTAAGTCTTGGAACAGACAGGGCCCCTGTTGCAACAAGTCCTGTCTTAGAGGAAGAGGCCAAGGGTCCTCTGTGAGCATTTCTTGCAGATCTGGATACCAAGTCCTTTGAGGCCAATCTGGAACAATGAGTATTGTTCTCACTCCTCTTTTTCTTATTATCCTCAGCACCTTGGGTATGAGAGGAAGAGGAGGAAATACATAGACCGAATGGAACACCCACGGTGTCACCAGGGCATCTACAGCTATCGCTGAGGGTCTCTTGACCTGGCGCAATACCGCTGTAGCTTTTTGTTGAGGCGGGATGCCATCATGTCCATCTGTGGCAGTTCCCACCGACTTGTAATCTGTGCGAAGACTTCCTGATGAAGTCCAAACTCTCCCGGGTGGAGGTCGTGTCTGCTGAGGAAGTCTGCTTCCCAGTTGTCCACTCCCGTGATGAACACTGCTGACAGTGCGCTTACGTGATTCTCCGCCCAGCGAAGAATCTTGGTGGCTTCCGCCATCGCCACTCTGCTCCTTGTACCACCTTGGCGGTTTACATGAGCCACTGCGGTGATGTTGTCTGACTGAATCAGAACCGGGTGGTCGCAAAGCAGGGTCTCCGCCTGACGTAGGGCGTTGTATATGGCCCTTAGTTCCAGGATGTTGATGTGAAGGCAAGTCTCTTGACTTGACCACAGACCTTGGAAATTTCTTCCCTGTGTGACTGCACCCCAACCTCGGAGGCTTGCGTCCGTGGTCACCAGGACCCAGTCCTGAATGCTGAATCTGCGGCCCTCGAGAAGGTGAGCGCTCTGTAGCCACCACAGGAGTGACACCCTGGCCCTGGGGGATAGGGTGATTAACTGATGCATCTGAAGATGTGATCCGGACCAATTGTCTAGTAAGTCCCATTGAAAAGTCCTCGCATGGAACCTGCCGAAGGGAATGGCCTCGTATGATGCCACCATCTTTCCCAGGACACGAGTGCAGTGATGCACTGACACCTGTTTTGGATTTAATAGGTTCCTGACCAGTGTCATGAGTTCCTGAGCTTTCTCCATCGGGAGATGAACCCTTTTCTGGTCTGTGTCTAGGATCATGCCCAGGAAAGGCAGACGAGTCGTAGGAACCAACTGCGACTTTGGAATATTTAGAATCCAGCCGTGTTGCCGTAACACTTCCAGAGAAAGTGCTACGCTGATCAGCAACTGCTCTCTCGATCTCTCTTTTATGAGGAGATCGTCCAAGTATGGGATAACTGTGACTCCTTGCTTTCGCAGGAGTACCATCATTTCCGCCATTACCTTGGTAAATATTCTCGGTGCCGTGGAGAGACCAAACGGCAACGTCTGAAATTGGTAATGACAATCCTGTACCACAAATCTGAGGTACGCCTGATGAGGTGGATAAATGGGGACATGAAGGTATGCATCCTTTATGTCCAGAGACACCATAAAATCCCCCCCTTCCAGGCTTGCGATGACCGCTCTCTAGGATTCCATCTTGAACTTGAACCTTTTCAGGTATATGTTCAGGGATTTTAAATTCAATATGGGTCTGACCGAACCGTCCGGTTTCGGGACTACAAACATGGTCGAATAATAACCCCTTCCTTGTTGAAGGAGGGGAACCTTGACCACCACCTGTTAAAGATACAATTTGTGAATTGCAGTTAACACTATTTCCCTCTCGTGGGGGGAAGCTGGCAGGGCAGATTTGAGGCATCGGTGAGGGGGCATCTCCTCGAATTCCAGCTTGTAACCCTGAGAAACAATTTCTATTGCCCAGAGATCCAACTGGGAGTGAACCCACTTGTGGCTGAAATTTCGAAGACGCGCCCCCACCGGGCCTAGCTCCGCTTGTGGAGCCCCAGCGTCATACGGTGGATTTTGTAGAGGCCGGGGAGGACTTCTGATCCTGGGAACTAGCTGTGTTGTGCAGCTTCTTTCCTCTGCCCCTGCCTCTGGCAAGAAAGGACGCACCTCGGACCTTCTTGTTTTTCTGTGATCGAAAGGACTGCATTTGATAATACGGTGCTCTCTTAGGCTGTGAGGGAACATATGGCAAGAAATTTGACTTTCCAGCCGTAGCTGTGGAGACCAGGTCCGAGATACCCTCCCCAAACAACTCCTCACCCTTGTTAGGTAAAACCTCCATGTGCCTTTTTGAGTCGGCATCTCCTGTCCATTGCCGAGTCCACAGGACCCTTCTGGCAGAAATTGACATAGCATTTATTCTAGAACCCAGTAGACTAATGTCTCTTGAGCATCTCTCATATATAGGACAGCGTCTTTAATATGCCCCAGGGTCAATAATATAGTATCCTTGTCTAAGGTATCAAGTTCCTCAGACAGGGTGTCCGTCCATGCTGCTACAGCACTACACACCCAGGCCGACGCGATCGCCGGCCTCAGTAAGGTACCTGAATGTGTATAAATGGACTTCAGAGTACCCTCCTGTTTTCTATCCGCAGCATCTTTGAGGGTAGCCGTATCCTGCGACGGCAGGGCTACCTTCTTGGATAAGCGTGTTAAAGCTTTGTCCACCCTGGGGGAGGATTCCCAGCGTAACCTGTCTGTTGGCGGGAAAGGATACGCCATAAGAATCCTTTTGGAAATCTGCAGTTTTTTATCTGGAGATTCACAAGCCTTTTCACATAACTCATTTAGCTCGTGTGAGGGGGGAAAGGTTACCTGTGGCTTCTTTTCCCCATACATATGTACCCTCCCGTCAGGGACTGGGGTTTTCTCTGTGATGTGCAACACATCCTTAATTGCTATAATCGTATAACGGATGGATTTAGCCAATTTTGGCTGTAGTTTTGCATCATCGTAATCGACACTGGAGTCAGAATCCATGTCGGTATCCGTGTCAACAATTTGGGATAGTGGGCGCTTCTGAGACCCTGTCGGCCTCTGCGACATAGGATCAGGCATGGGTTGGGACCCTGACTGTCCTGAGGCTTCAGCTTTTTCTAACCTTTTATGTAAGGAATTAACATTATCATTTAAAACCTTCCACATATCCATCCAATCAGGTGTCAGCGCCGTCGGCGGAGACACCACATTCATTTGCTCCCGCTCTGCTTCCACATAGCCTTCCTCATCAGATATGTCGACACAAGCGTACCGACACACCACACACACAGGGAATGCCCTTTTTGAAGACCGTTCCCCCACAAGGCCCTTTGGAGAGACAGAGAGAGAGTATGCCAGCACACACCCCAGCGCTATAACCCAGGAATAACATAGTAACTTAATGTTAACCCAGTAGCTGCTGTTTATATTGTGTTTACATAATTTATGTGCCCCCCCTCTCTTTTTACCCTCTTCTACCGTGAATCTGCAGGGGAGAGCCTGGGGAGCTTCCTCTCAGCGGAGCTGTGGAGAAAAAATGGCGCTGGTGAGTGCTGAGGAAGAAGCCCCGCCCCCTCGACGGCGTGCTTCTGTCCCACTTAAATATGCATTTTCTTGGCGGGGGCTCATACATACTGTATATACAGTGCCCAACTATATATGTTTACTTTTGCCAAAAAGAGGTTCAAAATGCTGCCCAGGGCGCCCCCCCCTGCGTCCTGCACCCTTACAGTGACCGGAGTATGTGAGGTGTGTGGGAGCAATGGCGCACCGCTGCAGTGCTGTGCGTTACCTTAGTGAAGAACGGAGTCTTCTGCCGCCGATTTGAAGTCTTCTTGCTTCTCATACTCACCCGGCTTCTGTTTTCCGGCTCTGCGAGGGGGACGGCGGCGCGGCTCTGGGATCGGACGGCGAGGGTGAGATCCTGTGTACGATCCCTCTGGAACTAATGGTGTCCAGTAGCCTAAGAAGCAGGACCTAGCTTCAGAGAGTAGGGCTGCTTCTCTCCCCTCTGTCCCATGATGCAGGGAGTCTGTTGCCAGCAGAGCTCCCTGAAAATAAAAAACCTAACAAAATACTTTCTCTCAGCGAACTCAGGAGAGCTCACGGAAAAGTACCCAGCTCGTCTGGGCACAGTATCAAACTGAGGTCTGGAGGAGGGGCATAGAGGGAGGAGCCAGTGCACAAAAGAACCTAAATTCTTTCTTAAAGTGCCCATGTCTCCTGCGGAGCCCGTCTATCCCCATGGTCCTTACGGAGTCCCCAGCATCCACTAGGACGTTAGAGAAATATATATATATATATATATTTCTCTGTGTGTGTGTATATATATATATATATATATATATGTATATGTGTGTTCACTCTAGGGGACAGGCAGGTCCGTGAGGGGCACAAGCGCGCGCCAAAAGGGGCGTGACCATGCAAATAGGCGGCGTGGTCGCTTGCACGTAATGCAAGTGGGCGGTTCAGTCCACAGACGTGGGCGGCCGGCGGCGTCACTGTTGAGGGCGTGCCCAGCACCTACAGAGGTGCTGGGCTTCCCCCAAAGCTCTCTGACAGCGTGAATGGATGCCGCGTGCATGCACGCGGCATCTTTACACGCAGAGAGGGCAGATAGCGCGCGGCTGTTTTAGCAGGGCGCCGCAGAAAGGGCAGGGCGGGTTTTGCCCTTAAAAAATCGTGCAGAGCGCGGCGCTCTGCTAAAACAGCCTAGAGTGAACACTATATATAGTGCTACACAGTATTGTGTCTTTTACTGTGTATTTCAGTCACCTCATACCGCTTCAATTCTCTGTTTGTGTCCTGTATTTACTGTCACCTAAATCAGGGGCTTATTTGCAGGTATTGTTTGTCTGGCTATATTGTACTGTTACGCTCGAAGGCTACATTCCCTATAATGTCTGCCACGCAGGGTGGGAAATCCGCGGACTCTTCTGCATCATGCAGTGCTTGCACCAGGGATTTATCTGAAGGGGACGTTTTAGCTGATGGTTCATGTACTGGGTGCCATACATCTCCCAGTCAGCCCGCATCACCTGTGGCCAATAAGGAACCACCTTGGGCAGTGTTTTCAAGTATGCTGAATAAGCTTGTGACACATCTTACGCCCCCTGTGGGGCCTCCTGTGCCATTGCAGCCACATATTGTCCCTGTGGTTAATCCGCCCTGGGCGGACACACTGTCTACCCAGATACAACAATTAAATCAATGTTTGGTTAGACAAAAGTCTACCACACGCCCCTCTGCGGTCAAGGGGTCATCTAAGTGGGCCGCTTCCTCCTCACAATCCACTGATATTTCAAATAATTCTTCTGATTAGGATGGGGAATATACTGATCCGTCAGACACTGATACAGTCGCTTCTGACGAGGAACCTACAACTCAGGTTGACGTTCCCGACCTAGTGGAGGCTATTAAGCTGATTCTACATATTGATGTTGAGGTAGATCCTACTACTGCGTCTAAGAAACCTGATAAGTTCAAACTTCAGAAGGTTACTAAAGTACTTTTACCACATTCTGACCATTTAATTGACATACGTCAGGAATCCTGGTTGTCTCCAGGAAAGAAATTCTCCCTGTCTAATAAGATTCGTTATCATATCCCTGCGGAGTTGAGTAACAAGTGGGAAACTCCACCGCCGGTGGACTCTCATGTCGCCCGTCTTGTGGTGTCATCTACTCTGCCTGTCACCACTGTCACCTCACTGATGGAACCGACGGATAAGCGTGTGGAGGGATGCCTGAAGTCTATTTACTCCCTTACCGGTGCTGTACATAGACCCACTATAGCAGCCTCCGGGGCCACAAAAGGAATTAAAGCATGGGTTCAGGCATTACAGGATGGGCTACCTCAGGATATTTCTGACACTGCCAGACAATATCGGTCTCATATTACCACCGCCTCCCACTATATTCAGGAGGCGTCCTCCGAGGCAGGTGTAATGGCGGCCAAGGCGTCTACTACATCTATACTGGCTCGCCAAATTCTGTGGTTGAGGTCCTGGAAGGTGGACCTAGACTCCAAAAAGAACTTGGAGGTGCTCCTTTTTAAGGGAGACATCCTATTTGGGGAGGATCTGAAAAACATTGTGACTGACTCGGCGACTGCTAAGACTGCGTTTCTCCCAAGTACTAATCCTTCTGCACCGAAGGCAAAGAGTACTACTTTTCGTTCCTTTCGACCTTCAGGGAAAGCAAAGGGTCAGGCATACCCGAGACAGGCTCATACTTCCAAAACCACTAAGCCCAAACCTAAACAATCCTGGGCCGCCCGTCAGCCTGCTTCCAAACAAGACAAGCCTGCTGCATGATGGGGCGGGCCTCCCCCTGGGGGATCCCAGGGTGGGAGGCCGACTTCTGCAGTTCACCCAGGCCTGGTTAAAGACCACTTCGGATGCCTGGGTGCGGGAGGTTGTCTCTCACGGGTACGCAATCTTTCAAGAGACGTCTACCTCGCCAGTTCTGCTCGACGGTTATCCCTTCGGATCCGTTGAAAGCGCAAGCTCTACAGTTGTTTGTGCGATCCCTCCTGGACACAGGAGTGGTATTGCCGGTACCTCTGTCCCAGGGAGGCAGGAAATACTATTCGACCCTGTTTCTAGTTCCGAAACCAAATGGGTCCTTCCAGCCTATATTCAACCTCAAGTCATTGAAGAAATTTGTGAGTGTGTCCAAATTCCATATGGAAACTCTGCGCTCAATTGTACTGGCCATGGAACCCGAAGACTATATGGTATCCCTGGACATACAGGATGCTTACCTGCATATACCTATTGCCATATCACATCAGAAATATCTGCGGTTTGCTATTGGCAACCTACATTATCAATTCCAGGCTCTGCCATTTGGACTGACCACAGCCCCTCGGATCTTCACCAAGGTCATGGCCGTGATGACAGCCCTTCTCCGCCGTCGGGGAATCAGGATCCTGCCGTATCTGGACGACTTGTTGGTCCTGGCGAACACCCAAGATGTTCTCCTCAGTCATCTGGAACTGACGGTCCAATTCCTACGAGCCCACGGGTGGCTCACCAACTGGAAAATATCCTCTCTGGTCCCTGCTCGGAGCATGGTGCACCTGGGGTTTCTGATAGACACACACACACACCCGAAGACTGTTTCTGTCCATGGAGTAAGTCCTGAAACTTCAGGACAGGATCAGATGCTTCCTTTCTCGCCCAAGAGTGTTGATACACTCGGCGATGAAAGTACTGGGCCTCATGGTGTCGGATTTTGACATGGTAGAGTACGCTCAATTTAATTCCCGCCCTCTGCAGCAGTGAATACTTTCCAAATGGGACGGCCTGCCTCATCAGATCAGGTCTCAAATGATCTCCTTGACTTCGGAGATTCGTCTGTCACTGAGCTGGTGGCTAGAGGACCAACGGTTGAGCAGGGGCCAACCTTTCTGGATCCCCAACTGGGTCCTACTAACTACGGATGCCAGTCTGCAGGGTTGGGGAGTGGCGCTAGAGCAACACTCTCTCCAGGGTCGGTGGATCAAGGAGGAATCTCTCCTCCCAATAAACATTCTGGAATTGCGGGCAGTGTTCAATGCTTTGAATTATGCCTTGCCTCTAGTACAGAACAGGCCTGTTCAAGTACAATCAGACAACGCCACCACGGTGGTATACATAAATCATCAAGGCGGCACTTGAAGCCGCATTGCAATGATGGAAGTGTCAAAAATCCTTCGTTGGGCGGAACGCCATCTGCCAGCAATAACGGCAGTGTTCATTCCCGGAGTCCTCAACTGGGAAGCGGATTTCCTCAGTCAGGACGTGCACGCAGGAGAGTGGAGTCTTCATCCTGAAGTCTTTCAATTCCTAGTGGACAAGTGGGGCCTACCAGATGTAGACCTGATGGCGTCTCGACACAATCACAAGGTTCCGGTCTTCGGATCAAGGACAAAGGATCCTCAAGCAGCATTCGTGGATGCACTGGCAATTCCATGGAGCTTTCAGCTGCCATACGTGTTCCCTCCAGTGTCACTCCTGCCCAGGGTACTACGGAAGTTCAAGCAAGAAGGAGGAATGCTGCTTCTAGTCGCTCCAGCGTGGACCAGACGGCATTGGTTCTCAGACCTGCAGGTTCTATCGATCGAGCGTCCTCTTCTACTTCCTCAAGGCCCAGACCTCCTCATTCAAGGCCCTTGTGTCTTACCGGACCTAGCCAGACTGGCTTTGACGGCGTGGCTCTTGAAGCTTCACTCCTGAGGGCCAAAGGATTCTCCGAGGCGGTTATCCAAACTATGCTGAAGACCCGCAAACCGGCTTCTGCACAGATTTATTACAGGGTCTGGAATTCTTACTTTACCTGATGTGCTGCTAAGAATTACGATGCATACAATTTCAGAACTTCCAGACTTTTAGCTTTTCTGCAACAAAGCCTGGACTTAGGCCTTCGTTTGGCCTCCCTCAAGGTTCATATTTTTTCCTTGTCGGTGTGGTTTCAGAGAAAAATTGCGTCTATTCCTGAGGTTCATACTTTCACTCAAGGCGTTTTACGGATCCAGCCTCCCTATGTCCCTCCTGTGGCTCCATGGGATCTGTCTGTTGTCTTGAATGCCCTACAAGAGTCTCCATTTGAACCTCTTGAGTCTGTGGACCTTAAATATCTTACGCTTAAGGTCATGGTTCTGCTGGCTATTGCCTCTGCTAGGAGGTTGTCGGACTTAAAAAGCTTTGTCCTGTCGTCCGCCCTTTCTGATTTTTCACCGTGACCGGGCAGTTTCCCGAACTCGCCCTGGTTATTTGCCTAAGGTGGTGTCATCTTTTCACCTTAACCAATAGATCATGGTTCCAGCTTTTATCTCTTTTTTGGTTTGTCCTCAAAAGAGCGGTCTTTGGATATGGTACGGGTTCTCCGTATTTATGTGGAGAGAACTGCCTCTCTCCGGAGGTCCGATACTCTTTTTGTACTTTTTGGTTTTCACAAACGTGGCTGGCCTGCGAATAAGCAAACCTTGGCCAGATGGATTAGAATGGTGATTGCACAAGTATATGCACAGGATGGCCTTCCAGTTCCTGTTGCTATCAAAGCCCATTCTACTTGGTCTGTTGGACCTTCTTGGGCAGCCCGCCGAGGCGCATCCGCTGAACAGTTGTGCGTGGTCCTCTGTGAACACGTTCATCAGGGTTTATGTCTTTGATACTTCCGCATCCCAGGATGCTTCCTTTGGACGCCGGGTTCTTGTGCCCGCTACGGTGCATACCCTCCCATGAGGAACTGCTTTAGGATATCCCCAATGTATTCCCTGTGGAACACAGTGTACCCCGCTGC
This sequence comes from Pseudophryne corroboree, assembly GCF_028390025.1. Classification (NCBI taxonomy): domain Eukaryota; kingdom Metazoa; phylum Chordata; class Amphibia; order Anura; family Myobatrachidae; genus Pseudophryne; species Pseudophryne corroboree. The sequence continues at coordinate 215,351,661 of NC_086451.1, forward strand.
AGAAAAGGAGATTTATGGTATACTTACCATAGTTAAAACTCTTTCTGCGAGGAACACTGGGTTCCACAGGGTGCCCACCCTGACGCACTTAGCTTCTTTGGGGGATGTATGGCATTAGCCACTGGTCCCTTCTCCTGTCGTGAGAATGTGGTTCTATGTGACTAACGTCTGCCTTCTCTTTTTACCTGCTACTGCATTGGACTGGTTAATGAAACTGAGCTCCAGTGTCCGGAGGCGGGGTTATAGAGGAGGCCATGCAATGCATCCTGGGAACAGTCAAAGCTTTAGCCTGTTGGTGCCTCTGGATCAAGATCCAACTCCACACCCCTATGTATTCCCTGTGGAACTCGGTGTACCTCGCAGAAAGAGATTTAACTATGGTAAGTCTACCATAAATCTCTTTTGTTTTCTATTGCAGAAAAAAAGAAAATTGTCTCCACTGTAAAAAGACTGTTAATGAAACTAATTTATGAAAAAACATACTGTCAAGATTACAAACGTAACAAGGCGAAAAAAATGGTCCACTTTTTACATTTTTTTTAAAGGTTTTTGATATATGACTGCAATATAATGGTAAATCAGACATTTCACTTTGCTATAAACAAAATTTACTTAAAGACTAAGAACCCGTTGAGATCCCTACTTCATATTTGATATGGACAATCCTAAAACATAAAGTATTAAACAGGGACGGAACTCAGGACTTGGTAGAATTGATTTTACATTGGGAGACACTGGTAGACGATTGGACTTGCCAAAAGAGGGGTACACTCGAGCAAAGCCGTGCACAACACTGTACGCCCCAAAGTGGTGTCTGTATAAACCATAGTATGACCTAACTAACTCGGGCCCTCATTCCGAGTTGATCGCTAGCTGCCGTCGTTCGCAGCATAGCGATCAGGTTAAAAATGGGCTGTTCTGCTCATGCGTATGGGTCGCAGTGCACACGCGCAAAGTACTTTCACACAAAACTATGCAGTTTTACACAAGGCCGAGCGACTCTTTTCAGTCGCTCGGCTGATCGGTGAGTGATTGACAGGAAGTGGGTGTTTCTGGGAGGTAACTAACCGTTTTCCGGGAGTGTGCTAAAAACGCAGGCGTGTCAGGTTAAAACGCAGGAGTGGCTGTGGAAACGGGGGAGTGGCTGGCCGAACGCAGGGCGTGTTTGTGACGTCAAACCAGGAACTAAACTGTCTGCAGTGATCGGAAGGTAGGAGTAGGTTTTGAGCCACTCTGAAACTGCATGAAAACCTTTCGTTCGCACTTCTGCTAAGCTAAGATACACTCTCAGAGGGCGGCGGCTTAGCGTTTGCACTGCTGCTAAAAGCAGCTAGCGAGCGATCGACTCGGAATGAGGGCCTCTGTGGGATACATTTACTAAAATGGGAGTTCTATTTACGATACAATGTTGCCCATGGCAACCAATCAGATTCCAGGTATTATCTTCTAGAAGGTGCTAGATAAATGAGAAGTAGAGGCTGATTGGTTTCTGTAGGCAACATCCCATCTTAAATAGATTTCCATCTTAGGGGCAAATTTACTATGTGCCTACTCCATAGTAGGCACTAAATGAAAAAAAACTGAGTTGCTGATGGGGATAGGGAGGGTCTACGGGAGGGGAGGGGGTGCAGTCACAAAGGAGTTAACTATATAGTGCCTACTCCTCAGCATTCCCTCTTAACCCATCATCTACCAGTGTCCCCAGATAGGACAAATTAGGACATTAGATTTTGGTGTGCACACGAGTGCCAAAACTGGTGGATTTCCACATTTTCAAATCCTTATAACTCTAAACGTACTTGAGATAGAATCATAAGATTTAAGATTTGTAGTCTGCTTTGAGGTTTCATTTATCATACAGAGTGCAATAAAAATTGTTAAACCTAAGGATAAAAAAAAAAAAAAGTATTGCATCAGTTTATCTGGAATTATACGACCACACCAGCCTTGGATGCCAGTCCACAGTAGTTACACCAGTCCCGACCACCTTTCTTCCATTTACACATTTTCAACAGTGTCCCTCTGGTGCGGAGCTGATAATCTTCATTTTGCCTGCCACTGTATTCAATTAATTGGCTTGCTTCCGTAGAGACAGGGCACTGTACCCTGCACTGAAGTGTGAGAGTAGGGGGAAGACTGATGAGGATAGGCAATAGAGTGTGGGGGGTGGGAGTCATGGGGCAGTGCCCTTTGTCATGCACTTTGCAACTGCTGGAGATAAAGTTGCTCTTCGTGCCTTACACTGGATATTAGTGACACTTTACATTTTTAGCTGCAAGCTTCCACTTCATAAATATAACCCCTAGGGGTAGATTTTCTAAGGGGTATATGCAATTAGCGACAAATCGCGGCAATTTTTCGCCCGTTTTTTAATTCGACACAATGCGATCGTCGAATTCCGGCAAGTGGATGCCGAAATTTACCATATTCAATAGAAAACGGATTCGACAGTCCCGCTGTCGAAAAACGGACGATTTGACGGATTTTGATCCGATTTTTAAAAAACGGGAAAAAACTGTAAAAAACCCGGAAAAAAATTGCGTGGGTCCCCCCTCCAAAGCATAACCAGCCTCAGGCTCTTCGAGCCGGTCCTGGTTCTAAAAATACGGGGGGAAAAATGACAGGGGATCCCCCGTATTTTAAAACCAGCACCGGGCTCTGCGCCTGGTGCAAAAAATACGGGGGACAAAAAGAGTAGGGGTCCCCCGTATTTTTTACACCAGCATCGGGCTCCACTAGCTGGACAGATAATGCCACAGCCGGGGGTCACATTTATACAGTGCCCTGCGGCCGTGGCATTAAATATCCAACTAGTCACCCCTGGCCGGGGTACCCTGGGGGAGTGGGGACCCCTTCAATCAAGGGGTCCCCCCCCCCAGCCACCCAAGGGCCAGGGGTGAAGCCCGAGGCTGTACCCCCCCCATCGAAGGGCTGCGGATGGGGGGCTGATAGCCTTGAGAAATTTGAAAGAATATTGTTTTTTCCAGTAGTACTACAAGTCCCAGCAAGCCTCCCCCGCAAGCTGGTACTTGGAGAACCACAAGTACCAGCATGCGGGAGAAAAACGGGCCCGCTGGTACCTGTAGTTCTACTGGAAAAAAAATACCCAAATAAAACAGGAGACACACACCGTGAAAGTAAAACTTTATTTCATACATGCCGACACATACATACTTACCTATGTTGACCCGCCGACTGCCACGCCCCCCTCGTCACTGAAGAATCCGGGGTACCTGTGAAAAAAATTATACTCTCCTCAATCCAGTGTCCGGATCTTTTAAAATAATCCTCGTACTTGGCAAAAAAAAGAAAAAAACGAACACCCGAACCAAACGGACTGAATGCAGAGACCCCCCGTGACTGCTGTCACAGAAAGGTCTCTACAGCCAATCAGCGAGCGCAACGTCCTGGCACTCTGCTGATTGGCTATGCGCGTCTGAGCTGTCAGACAGCGCATCGCAAAGCCTCTCCATTATATTCAATGGTGGGAACTTTGCGTCAGCGGTGAGGTCACCCGCGGTCAGCGGCTGACCGCGGGTAACCCCACCGCTACCCGCAAAGTTCCCACCATTGAAACTAATGGAGGGAGCTTTCAGTCCGTTTGGTCCGGGTGTTCGTTTTTTTTTTTTTGCCAAGTACGTGGATTATAACCTGGACACTGGATCAGGTGAGTATAATTTTATTCACAGGTACACGTGGATTCTACTTGGACAAGTGGACAGAGGTTGGCGTGTGAACATAGGTAAGTATGTGTGTGTCGACATGTGTGTAATAAAGTTTTACTATCACGGTGTGCGTGTCCTGTTTTTATTTGGGTGGTTTTTTTCCAGTAGAACTACAGGTACCAGCGGGCCCGTTTTTCTCCCGCATGCTGGTACTTGTGGTTCTCCAAGTACCAGCCTGCGGGGAGGCTTGCTGGGACTTGTAGTACTACTGGAAAAAACAATATTCTTTCAAATTTCTCAAGGCTATCAGCCTTGATTGAAGGGGTCCCCACTCCCCCAGGGTACCCCGGCCAGGGGTGACTAGTTGGGTATTTAATGCCACGGCCGCAGGGCGCTGTATAAAAGTGACCCCCGGCTGTGGCATTATCTGTCCAGCTAGTGGAGCCAGATGCTGGTGTAAAAAATACGGAAGACCCCTACGCTTTTTGTCTCCCGTATTTTTTGCACCAGCACCAGGCGCAGAGCCCGGTGCTGGTTTTAAAAATACGGGGGATCCCTGTCATTTTCCCCCCCGGATTTTTAGAACCAGGACCGGCTCGAAGAGCCCGATGCTGGTTATGCTTTGGAGGGGGGACCCCACGCCATTTTTTTTCGGGATTTTACCATTCCATTTAAAAAATAAAATAAAAATAATAATAATATTTCTCTGACGTCCTAAGTGGATGCTGGGACTCCGTAAGGACCATGGGGGATTAGCGGCTCCGCAGGAGACTGGGCACAACTAAAGAAAGCTTTAGGACTACCTGGTGTGCACTGGCTCCTCCCACTAAGATCCTCCTCCAGACCTCAGTTAGATTCTTGTGCCCGGCTGAGCTGGATGCACACTAGGGGCTCTCCTGAGCTCCTAGAAAGAAAGTATATTTTAGTTTTTTTATTTTACAGTGAGATCTGCTGGCAACAGACTCACTGCAGCGAGGGACTAAGGGGAGAAGAAGCGAACCTACCTAACTGGTAGTAGCTTGGGCTTCTTAGGCTACTGGACACCATTAGCTCCAGAGGGATCGACCGCATGGAACTGGCCATTGATGTTCGGTCCCGGAGCCGCGCCGCCGGCCTCCTTACAGAGCCAGAAGCAAGAAGTGTTCCGGAAAATCGGCGGCAGAAGACTTCAGTCTTCACCAAGGTAGCGCACAGCACTGCAGCTGTGCGCCATTGCTCCTCATGCACACCTCACACTCCGGTCACTGATGGGTGCAGGGCGCTGGGGGGGGGGGGGGGGGGGGGGCCTGAGCAGCAATATAAACACCTTGCCTGGCAAAATCATCACAATATATAGCCCCAGAGGCTATATATGTGATAAATACCCCTGCCAGAATCCATAAAAAAGTGGGAGAAAAGTCCGTGAAAAAGGGGCGGAGCTATCTCCCTCAGCACACTGGCGCCATTTTCTCTTCACAGTGCAGCTGGAAGACAGCTCCCCAGGCTCTCCCCTGTAGTTTTCAGGCTCAAAGGGTTAAAAAGAGAGGGGGGGGGCACTAAATTTAGGCGCAATATTGTTTATACAGGTTGAGTATCCCATATCCAAAATGCTTGGTACCAGAGGTATTTTGGATATGGGATTTTTCCGTATTTTGGAATAATTGCATACCATAATGAGATATCATGGTGATGGGACCTAAATCTAAGCACAGAATGCATTTATGTTACATATACACCTTATACACACAGCCTGAAGGTCATTTTAGCCAATATTTTTTATAACTTTGTACATTAAACAAAGTGTGTGTACATTCACACAATTAATTTATGTTTCATATACACCTTATACACACAGCCTGAAGGCCATTTAATACAATATTTTTAATAACTTTGTGTATTAAACAAAGTTTGTGTACATTGAGTCATCAAAAAACAAAGATTTCACTATCTCACTCAAAAAAGTCCGTATTTCGGAATATTCCGTATTTCGGAATATTTGGATATGGGATACTCAACCTGTACAAGCAGCTATTGGGGGAAAAATCACTCAGTTATAGTGTTAATCCCTGCATTATATAGCGCTCTGGTGTGTGCTGGCATACTCTCTCTCTGTCTCCCCAAAGGACTTTGTGGGATCCTGTCCTCAGTCAGAGCATTCCCTGTGTGTGTGCTGTGTGTCGGTACGGCTGTGTCGACATGTGGGATGAGGAAGGTTACGTGGAGGTGGAGCAGAGGCCGATAAATGGGATGTCGCCCCCTGTGGGGCCGACACCAGAGTGGATGGATAGGTGGAAGGTATTAACCGACAATGTCAACTCCTTACATAGAAGGCTGGATGACGTAAAACAGCTGTGGGACAGCCGGCTTCTCAGCCCGCGCCTGCCCAGGCGTCTCAAAGGCCATCAGGGGCTCAAAAAACGCCCGTTACCTCAGATGGCAGACACAGATGTCGACACGGAGTCTGACTCCAGTGTCGACGAGGTTGAGACATATACACAATCCACTAGGAACATCCGTTACATGATCTCGGCAATGAAAAATGTGTTACGCATTTCTGACATGAACCCAAGTACCACATAAAAGGGGTTTTATTTTGGGGAGAAAAAGCAGCCAGTGTTTTGTTCCCCCATCAGATGAATGAATGAAGTGTGTAAAGTAGCGTGGGTTCCCCCGATAAGAAACTGGTAATTTCTAAAAAGTTACTGATGGCGTACCCTTTCCCGCCAGAGGATAGGTCACGTTGGGAGATATCCCTTAGGGTGGATAAGGCGCTCACACGTTTGTCAAAAAAGGTGGCACTGCCGTTTTAGGATACGGCCACCTTGAAGGAGCCTGCTGATAAAACGCAGGAGGCTATCCTGAAGTCTGTATATACATACTCAGGTTATATACTGAGACCTGCAATTGCCTCAGCATAAATAGTGCTGCTGCAGCGTGGTCTGATACCCAGTCAGATAATATTAATACTCTAAGACAGGGATAATAGTTTGCTAACATAGAGCATATTAAAGACGTCGTCTTAGATATAAAGGATGCACAGAGGGATATTTGCCGGCTGGCATCCAGAATTAATGCAATGTCCATTCTGCCAGGAGGGTATTAGAAACCCGGCAGGGGACAGGTGATGCTGCCTATAAAAGGCACATGGAGATTCTGCCTTATAAGGGTGAGGAATTGTTTGGGGATGGTCTCTGGGACCTCGTATTCACAGCAACAGCTGGGAAGAAAATTTTTTACCTCAGGTTTCCTCACAGCCTAAGAAAGCACTGTGTTTTCAGGTACAGTCCTTTCGGCTTCAGAAAAGCAAGCGGGTCAAAGGCGCTTCCTTTCTACACAGAGACAAGGGAAGAAGGAAAAAGCTGCACCAGCAGCCAGTTCCCAGGATCAAAAATCTTCCCCCGCTTCCTCTGAGTCCACCGCATGACGTTGGGGCTCCACACAGGTGCGGTGGGGGCGCGTCTCGGGAACTTCAGGGACCAGTGGGCTTGCCCACAGGTGGATCCCTAGGTTCTGCAAATAGTATCACAGGGATACAGGCTGGAGTTCGAGGCGACTCCCCCTCGCCGTTACCTCACATCAGCCTTGCCTGCTGCCCTCGGAGAAAGGTAGTACTGGCGGCAATTCACAAGCTGTACTTCCAGCAGGTGAAATCAAGGTACCCCTCCTTCAACAAGGCCGGGGTTACTATTCCAAAATGTTGTGGTACCGAAACCAGACGGTTCGGTGAGACCCATTCTAAAATTGAAATCCTTGAACACTTATATACGAAGGTTCAAGTTCAAAATGGAATCGCTCAGGGCGATTATTGCAAGCCTGGAGAATTTCATGGTATCACTGGACATCAAGGATGCTTACCTGCATGTCCCTATTTACCCTCTTCACCAGGAGTACCTCAAAATTGTGGTACAGGATTGTCATTACCAATTCCAGACGTTGCCGTTGGTCTGTCCCTGGCACCGAGGTATTTACCAAGGTAATGGCCGAAATAATTATCCCGTACTTGGACGATCTCCTTATAAAGGCGAGGTTCAGGGAGCAGTTGTTCGGCGGAGTAGCACTATCTCGGGAAGTGCTACAACAGCACGGCTGGATTCTGAATATTCCAAAGTCGCAGCTGGTTCCTACGACGCGTCTACTGCTCCTGGGTATGGTTCTGGACACAGAACAGGATAAAAAGGGTTTCTCCCGGAGGAGAAGTCCAAGGAGTTGTCGTCTCTAGACAGAGACCTCCTAATACGTATACAGGTGTCGGTGCATCAATGCACGCGAGCCCTGGGAAGGATGGTAGCTTCTTACGAAGAAATTCCATTCGCCAGGTCCCATGCAAGGATTTCCAGTGGGATCTGTTGGACAAGTGGTCCGGGTCGCATCTTTAGATGCATCGGAGGATAACCCTGTCTCCAAGGGCCAGGGTGTCGCTGTTGTGGTGGCTGCAGAGTGCTCATCTTCTAGGGGGCCGCAGATTCGGCATACAGGACTGGGTCCTGGTGACCACGGATGCCAGCCTTCGAGGCTGGGGGGCAGTCACACAGGGAAGAAACTTCCAAGGCTATGGAAAAGTCAGGAGACTTCCCTACACATAAATATTCTGGAACTAAGGGCCATTTACAATGCCCTAAGTCAGGCTAGACCCCTGCTTCAACACCGGCCGGTGCTGATCCAGTCAGACAACATCACGGCGGTCGCTCATGTAAACCGACAGGGCGGCACAAGAAGCAGGATGGCGATGGCAGAAGCCACAAGGATTCTCCGATGGGCGGAAAATCATGTGTTAGCACTGTCAGCAGTGTTCATTCCCGGAGTGGACAACTGAGAAGCAGACTTTCTCAGAAGACACGACCTCCACCCGGGAGAGTGGGGACTTCATCCAGAAGTTTTCCAAATGATTGTACACCGTTGGGAAAGGCCACAGGTGGACATGATGGCGTCCCGCCTCAACAAAAAGCTACAAAGATATTGCGCCAGGTCAAGGGACCCTCAGGCGATAGCTGTGGACGCTCTGGTAACACCGTGGGTGTACCAGTCGGTGTATGTGTTCCCTTCTCTGCCTCTCTTACCCAGGGTAATGAGAATAATAAGAAGGAGAGGAGTAAGAACTATACTCATTGTTCCGGGTTGGCCAAGAAGAGCTTGGTAACCAGAACTCCAAGAAATGATCTCAGAGGACCCATGGCCTCTGCCGCTCAGACAGGACCTGCTGCAGCAGGGGGCCTGTCTGTTCCAAGACGTACCGCGGCTGCGTTTGACGGCATGGCGGTTGAACGCCTGATCCTGAAGGAAAAGGGCATTCCGGAGGAAGTTATCCCTACGCTATTTAAAGCTAGGAAAGAAGTGAACGCAAACCATTATCACCGCATATGGTGGAAATATGTTGCGTGCTGTGAGGCCAGGAAGGCACCAAAGGAGAAATTTCGGCTAGGTCGATTTGTGCACTTCCTACAGTCAGAGGTGACTATGGGCCTAAAATTGGGTTCCATGAAGGTCCAGATTTCGGCTCTATCGATTTTCTTCCAAAACAGAACTGGCTTCACTGCCTGAAGTTCGGACTTTTGTTAAGGGAGTGCTGCATAGTCAGCCCCCGTTTGTGCCTCAAGTGGCACCGTGGGATCTCAACGTGGTGTTGGATTTCCTGAAGTCGCATTGGGTTGAGCCACTTAAATCCGTGGAGCTACAATACCTCACGTGGAAAGTGGTCATGCTGTGGCCGTGGCGTCGGCCAGGCGTGTATCAGAATTGGCGGCTTTGTCATACAAAAGCCCTTATCTGTATTTTATATGGATAAGGCGGAATTGAGGACTCGTTCCCAATTCCTTCCTAAGGTGGTATCAGTTTTTCATGTGAACCAACCTATTGTGGTGCCTGCGGCTACTTGGGACTTGGATTCCAAGTTACTGGACGTAGTCAGGGGCCCTGAAAAAGTATATGTTTCCAGGACGGCTGGAGTCAGGAAAACTGACTCGCTATTTATCCTGTATGCACTCAACAAGCTGGGTGCTCCTGCTTCTAAGCAGACTATTGCTCGCTGGATCTGTAGCACAATTCAACTTGCACATGCTGCGGCTGGACTGCCGCACCCTAAATCTGTAAAAGCCCATTCCACGAGGAAAGTGGGCTCTTCTTGGGCGGCTGCCCGAGGGGTCTCGGCTTTACAACTTTGCCGAGCTGTTACTTGGTCGGGTTCAAACATTTTTGCAACAGTCTACAAGTTTGATACCCTGGCTGAGGAGGACCTAGAGTTTGCTCATTCGGTGCTGCAGAGTCATCCGCACTCTCCCGCCCGTTTGGGAGCTTTGGTATAATCCCCATGGTCCTTACGGAGTCCCAGCATCCACTTAGGACGTCAGAGAAAATAAGATTTTACTCACCGGTAAATCTATTTCTCGTAGTCCGTAGTGGATGCTGGGCGCCCATCCCAAGTGCGGATTGTCTGCAATACTTGTTTATAGTTATTGCCTAACTAAAGGGTTACTGTTGAGCCATCTGTTGAGAGGCTCAGTTATATTTCATACTGTTAACTGGGTATAGTATCACGAGTTATACGGTGTGATTGGTGTGGCTGGTATGAGTCTTACCCGGGATTCAAAATCCTTCCTATTTGTGTCAGCTCTTCCGGGCACAGTATCCTAACTGAGGTCTGGAGGAGGGTCTTAGTGGGAGGAGCCAGTGCACACCAGGTAGTCCTAAAGCTTTCTTTAGTTGTGCCCAGTCTCCTGCGGAGCCGCTAATCCCCATGGTCCTTACGGAGTCCCAGTATCCACTACGGACTACGAGAAATAGATTTACCGGTGAGTAAAATCTTATTTTTTAAAAATATATAAATAATACTTGTGCCTCCAAAATAGACAAACCAATTACCTAATCCCTTCTAATATAAATAGATATGCTATTACCAATAAAAAAAAACACCAAAAAAAACATGTTTTAAATTTTTTTTATTAGATTCCCCCACCAAAGTGTGGCGGATTGAAAATGACGAATTTACTGTCTAAAAGCACTGTTGTCGAATTTCCAAACTTCAATTGAATATACTTTTGGCGAATTGCTGCATTTGTACCATTGCAGAAATGTCGAATTTGACAAATGTCAAATTTCAAAAAGTCGAATTTTGAAAGTCCGTTTTTTTGACGGAAAGTACTGAATTGCATTGTCGATTTTTTTTTTTTGGCGAAAAAGTCCCGTTTTTCGACAATTTCGGGAATTCGACCGCAATTGCATATACCCCCAAAGCTTCTAAGACAATTGCTGGTGTTGTGCATAGCAACCAATTAGATTCTATAATTTTCTAGAATGCAATAGAGAAACGATTGGTTGCTATGGGCAATACCACCACTTGTATGTTTTAGAAACTTTAGGAAATCTACCCCCTAATCTTTTGTACTCAAGCATTACTTCCACTTGTCCATTGGGATCCATAATAACATTGTTACTCAGAGCTGGTTTCCAACAGTGAGCATGTGTGTCATCCTAATATTTGCAGTGTCCCTGAAATACCTTGAGAGAATTAAAAATAAAAATAGGGTCATGATGACACAAGCTAATAACATACATTGAAAGATTGCTCATGTCCGCTTAGTTTACAAACTAAAAGTGGGTACACACTAGGCGGTGTGCTCTATGATCGACATTGTCTAGTGTGTTCCCTTCCCTGCCAGAGCGGTCGTCTGTAATGCATACACACTGAGCGATATGCAAACGATACTGCTCTGTAACGTCACACCGTAGCCCCACCCCCTCCCCCCCTATCTAAATAAAAAAAGGTTACCTCAAGAAATACACATGCATTCAAGTCTTTCAAACTCTGATGATACGGTCTTTAATCTGCTTGATTATGTATGTTATCCATTCATGAAATTATAAGGCAAGAGAATACAATTGTGTGACTTGAAATTATTCTTTTGCAGCCTCCACGGCCTTTCTAGCGGACAGTCAGCCGCCTAACCGCAGAGCCTTGGCAGTCTATCCCATATTTCTCTTCTACTTTGTCATCAGTTGGATGATCCTGACCTTCAGCCCCTCATCATCTCCTTAGCCCTGCAATGGGCTCACTTTGTTTGATTACAAAAGGACACGTGTAAGCTTATAAGATGGGAATCTCTGAGCGGTTTGGAGGATCACGTGACACCTGTGTCTAAATGACCAGAAACCCAAAAGGAAGTTTAAATGCAAACAAATGCTGTGTATTTTATTTTGTGTATATAGCTTGCACTAAGTACAAATATATATGTATATATATATATGTATGTGTGTGTATTTTCTCTCTTCCTCCTAGACTGAATCTCTAGTACTCTAGGTGGTGGTAAGCCCGTTGTCGATTAATGTTCCAGTTCTGCTAGTGTACTCCTTCAGTACTGGAAGTTTACAAAAGAGATGTCATGTAAAACTGCATTTCACTACTGAACATAACAGCCTGATTTATACTTGCTTTGTTACTTTGTGTCTTAAACACATTTCTGTGGCCAAAGGTGGTCAAACAATAGGGATGTAATTCAAAGTTATGCATATAAATGGTTGGGTTGTTTTTTTTTGTTTTTTTGTATAAGCAATACAACTTCTTATAATCAGTGGTAATAATTGTTGTGCACTCAATATAAAAACAGGAGAGAATACAGACAAGAGCAAAAGATTACACATCAGAAGATGTGCAAACAGACCTTCTGCGCAACAACGTAATTATATGTGGAGATAAAACAATTGCCTTTAAACTTAACTGCCAAGTCTGCGGCTTGTTCACCCTGTACTTTATATCTGATACACCAATGTTGCATTGCTTAGCTTTTAAATAAATTTCTTCCTTATCAGACAACTTATCGGTTCAAAAGTGCAGTTGTAAGATGGATATCTATGTTGTAGACACTTTGTTAGTCATTAAAGAAGGATGTTGGGGGTAAAGCTAGTTTACAAAGGGAGGCCTTCCTATTTAAAAAATAAACTCCACGGTGTGCATCAAACTATGGTTGGTTCTAAATCGGAGTGGGAGAAGGGACCTTCTGACGTCACTAGGGGAGGAGACACGTCACCAGGGGGAGGGGCTACGGCCGAACAGGGTACCCGAAAAGTACCCTCGCGGGCTCGCTTCGCCCGCCACGCTTTGACTATTCAAACACTACTGTGCATCTTTCTTTCCTAGGGTGTTAGTGCATTTGGAGGGGTCAGCTGTGAATTTCTTTAAATACATGATTTGTTTTAAATAAAAGGTTTAAATGCAATATATATTTTTAATTTATTAAACTTTTTTTAAATATTATAAAGTATCTGTTTCCTTTTGATTGTAGATTTTAATGAAATGTGTGATCATTTTCTGAGCCTTTATATCATGATAATTGGACAGAGCAGAATGATACATGGAAAGGAAACCCTTACGCTCTGGCAACTAAAGGCCACTGGGTTAGAAAAATGAAAAATGAATACCTGCAAAGAGAACTCCTGACACCGACTGCTATTGCAGCAAGCAGTGCTTCTTCCGAGGGACGGGTAACTACAGTGTGTCATGCCAGGTGACAAACACTTCACTATAAATGGACCATGAATGAAGGGAGGCAGTCATACGTTTTGTTTGGAGAAATGAGTAGAAAAACCTTTGGCAAAACCAGGGGGCGAAACATGCTTTGGGGGTTTGAAGTTAAGTGCCTTATTCTGAGTTGCACGTAGCTCCGTATGCGGCCACATTTAGTGATCTGTAGCAGGCTGGTTCTCCTGACACATTAAGTGAGCGTTACTTGATATCAGCTGCTAATTTCTATGAAAGAGAACTGTTATGGTGTAGTAGGAGTTGTGATATTTTCTGAGTGGCGTGTATGACGCCTAGGAGGCCTCTAGTGATGAAGGCTGAGGGAAATAGTGGGGTGGTACGATGCCTATAGCCACATTAGCATTCAGTTAGCTAAATATCTGCTTTCCGAATGCAGAATACAGAGACGCCTGCGTCGACATCAAGCCTTAAATGTACTTTATACATCCAGTTTGGTAATCTTTTAATGTTACTGTATATAATCTATAATTTCTCTAACGTCCTAGTGGATGCTGGGGACTCCGTAAGGACCATGGGGAATAGACGGGCTCCGCAGGAGACAGGGCACTTTAAGAAAGAATTTGGATACTGGTGTGCTCTGGCTCCTCCCTCTATGTCCCTCCTCCAGACCTCAGTTTTGAATCTGTGCCCGGACGAGCTGGGTGCTACTTAGTGAGCTCTCCTGAGCTTGCTAAAAAGAAAGTATTTTGTTAGGTTTTTTTATTTTCATAGAGATCTGCTGGCAACAGACTCTCTGCTACGTGGGACTGAGGGGAGAGAAGCAGCCCTACTCACTGAAGATAGGTCCTGCTTCTTAGGCTACTGGACACCATTAGCTCCAGAGGGATCGTACACAGGATCGCACCCTTTGTCGTCTGTTCCCGGAGCCGCGCCGCCGCCCCCCTCGCAGAGCCGGAAGACAGAAGCCGGTGACAGAAGCAAGAAGACTTCGAAATCGGCGGCAGAAGACTCCAGTTTTCATATGAGGTAGCGCACAGCACTGCAGCTGTGCGCCATTGCTCCCACACTAAACCCACATACTCCGGTCACTGTAGGGTGCAGGGGGGGGTGGCGCCCTGGGCAGCAATTAGAGACCTCTTGGCAAAAGTGGGCATATATACAGTTGGGCACTGTATATATGCATGGGCCCCCGCCATATTTTTACACAGAAACGCGGGACAGAAGCCCGTCGCTGAGGGGGCGGGGCTTCTTCCTCAGCACTCACCAGCGCCATTTTTTCTCCACAGCTCCGCTGAGAGGAAGCTCCCCAGGCTCTCCCCTGCAGAATCACGGTAGAAGAGGGTAAAAAGAGAGGGGGGGCACATAAATTTGGCGCAAAAACAGTATATACAGCAGCTACTGGGTTAACACTAAGTTACTGTGTGATTCCTGGGACATATAGCGCTGGGGTGTGTGCTGGCATACTCTCTCTCTGTCTCTCCAAAAGGCCTTGTGGGGGAACTGTCTTCAAAAAGAGCATCCCCTGTGTGTGTGGTGTGTCGGTACGCTTGTGTCGGCATGTTTGACGAGGAAGGCTATGTGGAAGCAGAGCGGGAACAAATTAATGTGGGGTCAGCGCCGACACCCGATTGGATGGATATGTGGAAGGTTTTAAATGATAATGTTACTTCCTTGCATAAAAGGTTGAATAAAGCTGAAGCCTTAGGACAGCCGGGGTCTCAGCCCATGCCTGATCCTATGTCGCAGAGGCCGTCAGGGTCTCAGAAGCGCCCACTATCCCAAATTGTTGACACAGATATCGACACGGATTCTGACTCCAGTGTCGATGGCGATGATGCAAAGTTACAGCCTATAATGGCTAGAGCCATCCATTACATGATTATAGCAATGAAGGATGTGTTGCACATCACAGAGGAAACCCCAGTCCCTGACAAGAGGGTTTATATGTATGGGGAAAAAAGGCAAGAGGTGACCTTTCCCCCTTCACATGAGTTAAATGAGTTATGTAAAAATGCTTGGGAATCTCCAGATAGAAAACTGCAGATTTCCAAGCGGATGCTTATGGCGTATCCTTTCCCGCCAACGGACAGGTTACGCTGGGAATCCTCCCCTAGGGTAGACAAAGCTTTAACACGCTTATCCAAGAGGGTAGCCCTGCCGTCACAGGATACGGCCACCCTAAAAGATGCTGCGGATAGAAAGCAGGAGGGTACCCTGAAGTCCATTTATACACATTCAGGTACTTTACTAAGGCCGGCGATTGCGTCGGCCTGGATGTGTAGTGCTGTAGCAGCATGGACGGATACCTTATCTGAGGAACTTGATACCTTGGACAAGGATACTATATTACTGACCCTGGGGCATATAAAAGACGCTGTCCTATATATGAGAGATGCTCAAAGAGACAGCCTACTGGGCTCTAGAATAAATGCAATGTCGGTTTCTGCCAGAAGGGTCCTGTGGACTCGGCAATGGACAGGAGATGCCGACTCAAAAAGGCACATGGAGGTTTTACCTTACAAGGGTGAGGAGTTGTTTGGGGAGGGTATCTCGGACCTGGTCTCCACAGCTACGGCTGGAAAGTCAAATTTCTTGCCATATGTTCCCTCACAACCTAAGAAAGCACCGTATTACCAAATGCAGTCCTTTCGATCACAAAAAGGCAAGAAAGTCCGAGGTGCGTCCTTTCTTGCCAGAGGCAGGGGTAGAGGAAAGAAGCTGCACAATACAGCTAGTTCCCAGGAACAGAAGTCCTCCCCGGCTTCCACTAAATCCATCGCATGACGCTGGGGCTCCACAGGCGTAGCTAGGCCCGGTGGGGGCGCGTCTCCGAAATTTCAGCCACGAGTGGGTTCACTCCCAGGTGGATCCCTGGGCTATAGAGATTGTGTCTCAGGGATACAAGCTGGAATTCGAAGAGATGCCCCCCCACCGTTACCTCAAATCGGCCCTGCCAGCTTCCCCCTTAGAGAGGGAAATAGTGTTAGCTGCAATTCACAAATTGTATCTTCAGCAGGTGGTGGTCAAGGTTCCCCTCCTTCAACAAGGAAAGGGTTACTATTCGACCATGTTTGTGGTACCGAAAACGGACGGTTCGGTCAGACCCATATTGAATTTAAAATCCCTGAACATATACCTGAAAAGGTTCAAGTTCAAGATGGAATCGCTCAGAGCGGTCATCGCAAGCCTGGAAGGGGGGGATTTTATGGTGTCTCTGGACATAAAGGATGCTTACCTTCATGTCCCCATTTATCCACCTCATCAGGAGTACCTCAGATTTGTGGTACAGGATTGTCATTACCAATTCCAGACGTTGCCGTTTGGTCTCTCTACGGCACCGAGAATATTTACCAAGGTAATGGCGGAAATAATGGTGCTCCTGCGACGGCAAGGAGTCACAATTATCCCATACTTGGACGATCTCCTCATAAAGGCGAGGTCCAGATAGCAGTTGCTGATCAGCGTAGCACGCTCTCGGGAAGTGTTACAACAGCACGGCTGGATTCTAAATATTCCAAAGTCGCAGTTGATTCCTACGACTCGTCTGCCCTTCCTGGGCATGATTCTGGACACAGGCCAGAAGAGGGTTTATCTCCCGATGGAGAAGGCTCAGGAGCTCATGACACTGGTCAGAGACCTATTAAAACCAAAACAGGTGTCGGTGCATCAATGCACGCGAATCCTGGGAAAAGATGGTGGCATCATACGAGGCCATTCCTTTCGGCAGGTTCCATGCGAGGACCTTTCAATGGGATCTGTTGGGCAAGTGGTCCGGATCACATCTAAAAATGCCCCTATGTATGATTGAAAGAGCAGTATCTGAATATGTGATGAAGTGTAAAATGACCATTAGGAGTATTTACACCTGAGGAAGGAGATATAAAAGAAACCTCGATAGGAGTGGACATCGCTGACTTCAAGTAAGCATACATGTACGATTTTATACCGGATGATTAAGAATTTTTAAAGATACCTTTATATGTATGGATCCAGCTTTTTAGTGTAAGCACTAGTGATGAGCGCCGAAAATTTTTCGGGTTTTGTGTTTTGGTTTTGGGTTCGGTTTCGCGGCCGTGTTTTGGGTTCGAACGCGTTTTGGCAAAACCTCACCGAATATTTTTTGTCGGATTCGGGTGTGTTTTGGATTCGGGTTTTTTTTTCAAAAAACCCTAAAAAATAGCTTAAATCATAGAATTTGGGGGTCATTTTGATCCCAAAGTATTATTGACCTCAAAAACCATAATTTCCACTCATTTTCAGTCTATTCTGAACACCTCACACCTCACAATATTATTTGTAGTCCTAAAATTTGCACCGAGGTTGCTGGATGGCTAAGCTAAGCGACCCAAGTGGCCGACACAAACACCTGGCCCATCTAGGAGTGGCACTGCAGTGTCACGCAGGCTGGCCCTTCAAAAACTACTCCCCAAACAGCACATGACGCAAAGAAAAAAAGAGGCGCAATGAGGTAGCTGTGTGAGTAAGCTAAGCGACCCAAGTGGCCGACACAAACACCTGGCCCATCTAGGAGTGGCACTGCAGTGTCACGCAGGATGGCCCTTCAAAAAACTACTCCCCAAACAGCACATGATGCAAAGAAAAATTAAAGAAAAAAGAGGTGCAAGATGGAATTGTCCTTGGGCCCTCCCACCCACCCTTATGTTGTATAAACAGGACATGCACACTTTAACCAACCCATCATTTCAGTGACAGGGTCTGCCACACGACTGTGACTGAAATGACGGGTTGGTTTGGACCCCCACCAAAAAAGAAGCAATTAATCTCTCCTTGCACAAACTGGCTCTACAGAGGCAAGATGTCCACCTCATCATCATCCTCAGATATATCACCGTGTACATCCCCCTCCTCACAGATTATCAATTCGTCCCCACTGGAATCCACCATCTCGGCTCCCTGTGTACTTTGTGGAGGCAATTGCTGCTGGTCAATGTCTCCACGGAGGAATTGATTATAATTCATTTTAATGAACATCATCTTCTCCACATTTTCTGGATGTAACCTCGTACGCCGATTGCTGACAAGGTGAGTGGCGGCACTAAACACTCTTTCGGAGTACACACTTGTGGGAGGGCAACTTAGGTAGAATAAAGCCAGTTTGTGCAAGGGCCTCCAAATTGCCTCTTTTTCCTGCCAGTATAAGTACGGACTTTCTGACGTGCCTACTTGGATGCGGTCACTCATATAATCCTCCACCATTCTTTCAATGGGGAGAGAATCATATGCAGTGACAGTAGACGACATGTCCGTAATCGTTGTCAGGTCCTTCAGTCCGGACCAGATGTCCGCATCAGCAGTCGCTCCAGACTGCCCTGCATCACCGCCAGCGGGTGGGCTCGGAATTCTGAGCCTTTTCCTCGCACCCCCAGTTGCGGGAGAATGTGAAGGAGGAGATGTTGACAGGTCGCGTTCCGCTTGACTTGACAATTTTCTCACCAGCAGTTCTTTGAACCCCAGCAGACTTGTGTCTGCCGGAAAGAGAGATCCAAGGTAGGTTTTAAATCTAGGATCGAGCACGGTGGCCAAAATGTAGTGCTCTGATTTCAACAGATTGACCACCCGTGAATCCTTGTTAAGCGAATTAAGGGCTCCATCCACAAGTCCCACATGCCTAGCGGAATCGCTCTGTGTTAGCTCCTCCTTCAATGTCTCCAGCTTCTTCTGCAAAAGCCTGATGAGGGGAATGACCTGACTCAGGCTGGCAGTGTCTGAACTGACTTCACGTGTGGCAAGTTCAAAGGGCAGCAGAACCTTGCACAACGTTGAAATCATTCTCCACTGCGCTTGAGACAGGTGCATTCCACCTCCTATATCGTGCTCAATTGTATAGGCTTGAATGGCCTTTTGCTGCTCCTCCAACCTCTGAAGCATATAGAGGGTTGAATTCCACCTCGTTACCACTTCTTGCTTCAGATGATGGCAGGGCAGGTTCAGGCGTTTTTGGTGGTGCTCCAGTCTTCTGTACGTGGTGCCTGTACGCCGAAAGTGTCCCGCAATTCTTCTGGCCACCGACAGCATCTCTTGCACGCCCCTGTCGTTTTTTAAATAATTCTGCACCACCAAATTCAAGGTATGTGCAAAACATGGGACGTGCTGGAATTTGCCCAGATTTAATGCACACACAATATTGCTGGCGTTGTCCAATGCCACAAATCCACAGGAGAGTCCAATTGGGGTAAGCCATTCCGCGATGATCTTCCTCAGTTGCCGTAAGAGGTTTTTAGCTGTGTGCGCATTCTGGAAAGCGGTGATACAAAGCGTAGCCTGCCTAGGAAAGAGTTGGCGTTTGCGAGATGCTGCTACTGGTGCCGCCGCTGCTGTTCTTGCGGCGGGAGTCCATACATCTACCCAGTGGGCTGTCACAGTCATATAGTCCTGAGCCTGCCCTGCTCCACTTGTCCACATGTCCGTGGTTAAGTGGACATTGGGTATAACTGCATTTTTTAGGACACTGGTGAGTCTTTTTCTGAGGTCTGTGTACATTTTCGGTATCGCCTGCCTAGAGAAATGGAACCTAGATGGTATTTGGTACCGGGGACACAGTACCTCCAACAAGTCTCTAGTTGGCTCTGCAGTAATGATGGATACCGGAACCACGTTTCTCACCGCCCAGGATGCCAAGACCTCAGTTATCCGCTTTGCAGCAGGATGACTGCTGTGATATTTCATCTTCCTCGCAAAGGACTGTTGGACAGTCAATTGCTTGGTGGAAGTAGTAAAAGTGGTCTTACGATTTCCCCTCTGGGATGACCATCGACTCCCAGCAGCAACAACAGCAGCGCCAGCAGCAGTAGGCGTTACACGCAAGGATGCATCGGAGGAATCCCAGGCACGAGAGGACTCGTCAGAATTGCCAGTGACATGGCCTACAGGACTATTGGCATTCCTGGGGAAGGAGGAAATTGACACTGAGGGAGTTGGTGGGGTGGTTTGCGTGAGCTTGGTTACAAGAGGAAGGGATTTACTGGTCAGTGGACTGCTTCCGCTGTCGCCCAAAGTTTTTGAACTTGTCACTGACTTCTGATGAATGCGCTGCAGGTGACGTATAAGGGAGGATGTTCCGAGGTGGTTAACGTCCTTACCCCTACTTATTACAGCTTGACAAAGGCAACACACGGCTTGACAAATGTTGTCTGCATTTCTGTTGAAATACTTCCACACCGAAGAGCTGATTTTTTTGGTATTTTCACCAGGCATGTCAATGGCCATATTCCTCCCACGGACAACAGGTGTCTCCCCGGGTGCCTGACTTAAACAAACCACCTCACCATCAGAATCCTCCTGGTCAATTTCCTCCCCAGCGCCAGCAACACCCATATCCTCCTCATCCTGGTGTACTTCAACACTGACATCTTCAATCTGACTATCAGGAACTGGACTGCGGGTGCTCCTTCCAGCACTTGCAGGGGGCGTGCAAATGGTGGAAGGCGCATGCTCTTCACGTCCAGTGTTGGGAAGGTCAGGCATCGCAACCGACACAATTGGACTCTCCTTGTGGATTTGTGATTTCGAAGAACGCACAGTTCTTTGCTGTGCTTTTGCCAGCTTGAGTCTTTTCATTTTTCTAGCGAGAGGCTGAGTGCTTCCATCCTCATGTGAAGCTGAACCACTAGCCATGAACATAGGCCAGGGCCTCAGCCGTTCCTTGCCACTCCGTGTGGTAAATGGCATATTGGCAAGTTTACGCTTCTCCGACGACAATTTTATTTTAGATTTTTGAGTCCTTTTTTTACTGATATTTGGTGTTTTGGATTTTACATGCTCTGTACTATGACATTGGGCATCGGCCTTGGCAGACGACGTTGATGGCATTTCATCGTCTCGGCCATGACTAGTGGCAGCAGCTTCAGCACGAGGTGGAAGTCGATCTTGATCTTTCCCTATTTTTGGAACCTCAACATTTTTGTTCTCCATATTTTAATAGGCACAACTAAAAGGCACCTCAGGTAAACAATGGAGATGGATGGATACTAGTATACTTATGGATGACGAGCGACTGCCGACACAGAGGTAGCTACAGTCGTGGACTACCGTACTGCGTCTGCTGCTAATATAGACGATGATAATGAGATAAAAAATATATATATATCACTACTGCAGCCGGACAGGTATATATTATATAATGACGGACCTGCTGGACACTGTCAGCACTGCAGACTCCTAAAGTAAGCTACTAGTATCAAGAAGATAGAAAAAAAAAACACCACGGGTAGGTGGTATACAATTATGGATGGACGAGCGACTGCCGACACAGAGGTAGCTACAGCCGTGGACTACCGTACTGCGTCTGCTGCTAATATAGACTGGATGATAATGAGATAAAAAAAATATATATATCACTACTGCAGCCGGACAGGTATATATTATATAATGACGGACCTGCTGGACACTGTCAGCTCAGCACTGCAGACTCCTAAAGTAAGCTACTAGTATCAAGAAGATAGAAAAAAAAAAACACCACGGGTAGGTGGTATACAATTATGGATGGACGAGCTACTGCCGACACAGAGGTAGCTACAGCCGTGGACTACCGTACTGCGTCTGCTGCTAATATAGACTAGATGATAATGAGATAAAAAATATATAATCACTACTGCAGCCGGACAGGTATATATTATATAATGACGGACCTGCTGGACACTGTCAGCTCAGCACTGCAGACTCCTAAAGTAAGCTACTAGTATCAAGAAGATAGAAAAAAAAAAACACCACGGGTAGGTGGTATACAATTATGGATGGACGAGCGACTGCCGACACAGAGGTAGCTACAGCCGTGGACTACCGTACTGCGTCTGCTGCTAATATAGACTGGATGATAATGAGATAAAAAATATATATATATCACTACTGCAGCCGGACAGGTATATATTATATAAGGACGGACCTGCTGGACACTGTCAGCTCAGCACTGCAGACTCCTAAAGTAAGCTACTAGTATCAAGAAGATAGAAAAAAAAAAAACACCACGGGTAGGTGGTATACAATTATGGATGGACGAGCGACTGCCGACACAGAGGTAGCTACAGCCGTGGACTACCGTACTGCGTCTGCTGCTAATATAGACTGGATGATAATGAGATAAAAAAATATATATATATATCACTACTGCAGCCGGACAGGTATATATTATATAATGACGGACCTGCTGGACACTGTCAGCTCAGCACTGCAGACTCCTAAAGTAAGCTACTAGTATCAAGAAGATAGAAGAAAAAAAAACACCACGGGTAGGTGGTATACAATTATGGATGGACGAGCGACTGCCGCCACAGAGGTAGCTACAGCCGTGGACTACCGTACTGCGTCTGCTGCTAATATAGACTGGATGATAATGATATAAAAAATATATATATATCACTACTGCAGCCGGACAGGTATATATTATATAATGACGGACCTGCTGGACACTGTCAGCTCAGCACTGCAGACTCCTAAAGTAAGCTACTAGTATCAAGAAGATAGAAAGAAAAAAAACACCACGGGTAGGTGGTATACAATTATGGATGGACGAGCGACTGCCGACACAGAGGTAGCTACAGCCGTGGACTACCGTACTGCGTCTGCTGCTAATATAGACTGGATGATAATGATATAAA
This sequence comes from Pseudophryne corroboree, assembly GCF_028390025.1. NCBI lineage: Eukaryota > Metazoa > Chordata > Amphibia > Anura > Myobatrachidae > Pseudophryne > Pseudophryne corroboree. The sequence goes on from NC_086451.1 coordinate 215,374,388, forward strand.
ATATATATATATATATCACTACTGCAGCCGGACAGGTATATATTATATAATGACGGACCTGCTGGACACTGTCGGCAGAATGCGTTTTTAGAATAAAAAACACCACACGACGAGTGTTTAACTTTTTCAGGCAGACAATCACAATATACTGGTGGTCAGCAGACAATCACAATATACTGGTGGTCAGTGGTCACTGGTCAGTCACACTGGCAGTGGCACTCTGGCAGCAAAAGTGTGCACTGTACTTAAAATATGTACTCCTGCTATAACTGCTCCCCAGTCTCCCCCACAATTAAGCTGTGTGAGCAGTGAGCACTCAGCACAGTCAGATATACAGTATTACATATGATGCAGCACACTGAGGCTGAGCACAGATATGGTATGTGACTGTGTCACACTGTGTATCGTTTTTTTTCAGGCAGAGAACGGATTAATTAAACTGGTGGTCACTGGTCACACTATCAGCAACAGCAAGTAGTACTCCTAATATGCTCCCCAAAATTAGTAAATCAACAATCAAGTGTCTCTACTCTAGTCTAAACGGAGAGGACGCCAGCCACGTCCTCTCCCTATCAATCTCAATGCACGTGTGAAAATGGCGGCGACGCGCGGCTCCTTATATAGAATCCGAGTCTCGCGATAGAATCCGAGCCTCGCGAGAATCCGACAGCGGGATGATGACTTTCGGGCGCGCTCGGGTTAACCGAGCAAGGCGGGAGGATCCGAGCCTGCTCGGACCCGTGTAAAATAAGCTGAAGTTCGGGGGGGTTCGGTTTCCGAGAAACCGAACCCGCTCATCACTAGTAAGCATCATGTATTATTGAGACACACGTTGTGGGTGACCCTTTAACGTTTAGCGATACGGTTTTGAGGGCCACTATAACCCGTTTTCTAAGAGTTTATTCAATACGGTATTACACATTGGAATACTCGTTTTGTCTCCACCTGTATATGTATCCTGTGGAGGGTGCCTGCATAAGATTGTTTTAGAAGACTCTTTCCCAGGACCCAGGCAAAGATACCTTTATATGCATGGACCAGACTTTTTGAAAGTAAGGTTTGAAGTGAGCATCACCTTCTTTGACTCCTACACAGATTGGGTGATCCCATTACACCTTTCCATCACTATATGTGTGGAGGATTTGAAGATCTTTCGTATTATTTCCTTGACCCTTTGACTTTTATTTTCAAGACTTTACTACACATTGGGACTTCCTTTTTGTTTCTCTTTCATATGAACATTCTTCTTTGATGAGCCCACACACTGGTGAAGATAGATGAACCAGTCTTAGTAAGAAGTTGACAACATATATCTCCATTTACCGTCAAAGATTGGCGCAATCCGATACCACCATTTCTCTGACGTCCTAGTGGATGCTGGGAACTCCGTAAGGACCATGGGGAATAGACGGGCTCCGCAGGAGACTGGGCACTCTAAAAGAAAGATTAGGTACTATCTGGTGTGCACTGGCTCCTCCCTCTATGCCCCTCCTCCAGACCTCAGTTAGATTTCTGTGCCCGGCCGAGCTGGATGCACACTAGGGGCTCTCCTGAGCTCCTAGAAAGAAAGTATATGTTAGGGTTTTTATTTTACAGTGAGACCTGCTGGCAACAGGCTCACTGCAACGAGGGACTAAGGGGAGAAGAAGCAAACCTACCTGCTTGCAGCTAGCTTGGGCTTCTTAGGCTACTGGACACCATTAGCTCCAGAGGGATCGACCGCAGGATCCGTCCTTGGTGTTCGTTCCCGGAGCCGCGCCGCCGTCCCCCTTACAGAGCCAGAAGCATGAAGATGGTCCGGAAAATCGGCGGCAGAAGACTTCAGTCTTCACCAAGGTAGCACACAGCACTGCAGCTGTGCGCCATTGCTCCTCATACACACTTCACACTCCGGTCACTGAGGGTGCAGGGCGCTGGGGGGAGGGGCGCCCTGAGCAGCAATAAAAACACCTTGGCTGGCAAAATAATCACAATATATAGCCCCAGAGGCTATATATGTGATAATTACCCCTGCCAGAATCCATAAAAAAGCGGGAGAAAAGTCAGCGAAAAAGGGGCGGAGCTATCTCCCTCGGCACACTGGCGCCATTTTCTCTTCACAGTGTAGCTGGAAGACAGCTCCCCAGGCTCTCCCCTGTAGTTTTCAGGCTCAAAGGGTTAAAAAGAGAGGGGGGGCACTAAATTTAGGCGCAATATTGTTTATACAAGCAGCTATTGGGGAAAATTCACTCAGTGATAGTGTTTATCCCTACATTATATAGCGCTCTGGTGTGTGCTGGCATACTCTCTCTCTGTCTCCCCAAAGGGCTGTGTGGGGTCCTGTCCTCAGTCAGAGCATTCCCTGTGTGTTTGCGGTGTGTCGGTACGGCTGTGTCGACATGTTTGATGAGGAGGCTTATGTGGAGGCGGAGCAGATGCCGATAAATGGGATGTCGCCCCCTGTGGGCCGACACCAGAGTGGATGGATAGGTGGAAGGTATTAACCGACAGTGTCAACTCCTTACATAAAAGGCTGGATGACGTAACAGCTATGGGACAGCCGGCTTCTCAGCCCGCGCCTGCCCAGGCGTCTCAAAGGCCATCAGGGGCTCAAAAAACGCCCGCTCCCTCAGATGGCAGACACAGATGTCGACACGGAGTCTGACTCCAGTGTCGACGAGGTTGAGACATATACACAATCCACTAGGAACATCCGTTACATGATCCCGGCAATAAAAAAATAAAAAAAGTGTTACACATTTCTGACATTAACCCAAGTACCACTAAAAAAGGGTTTTATGTTTGGGGAGAAAGAGCAGGCAGTGTTTTGTTCCCCCATTAAATGAGTGAATGAAGTGTGAAAAAGCGTGGGTTCCCCCGATAAGAAACTGGTAATTTCTAAAAAGTTACTGATGGCGTACCTTTTCCCGCCAGAGGATAAGTTACGCTGGGAGATATCCCCTAGGGTGGATAAGGCGCTCACACGTTTGTCAAAAAAGGTGGCACTGCCGTCTTAGGATACGGCCACTTTGAAGGTACCTGCTGATAAAAAGCAGGAGGCTATCCTGAAGTCTGTATTTACACACTCAGGTACTAGATTGAGACCTGCAGATAGTGCTGCTGTAGCGTGGTCTGTAACCCTGTCAAACAGGGATACTATTTTGCGAACATAAGACGTCGTCTTATATATGAGGGATGCACAGAGGGATATTTTGCCGGCTGGCATCCAGAATTAATGCAATGTCCATTCTGTCAGGAGGGTATTAGAGACCCGACACTGGACAGGTGATGCTGACTTTAAAAGGCACATAGAGCCTTATAAGGGTGAGGAATTGTTTGGGGATGGTCTCTGGGACCTCGTATCCACAGCAACAGCTGGGAAGATAAATTTTTACCTCAGGTTTCCTCACAGCCTAAGAAAGCACTGTATTATCAGGTACAGTCCTTTCGGCTTCAGAAAAGCAAGCGGGTCAAAGGCGCTTCCTTTCTGCACAGAGACGAGGGAAGAGGGAAAAAGCTGCACCAGTCAGCCAGTTCCCAGAATCAAAATTCTTCCCCCGCTTCCTCTGAGTCCACCGCATGACGCGGGGGCTCCACAGGCGTAGCCAGGTACGGTGGGGGGCCGCCTCAAAAATTTCAGCGATCAGTGGGCTCGCTCACAGGTGGATCCCTGGATCCTTCAAGTAGTATCTCAGGGGTACAGGCTGGAATTCAAGGCGTCTCCCCCCCGCCGTTTCCTCAAATCTGCCTTGCCGACAACTCCCTCAGGCAGGGAGGCTGTGCTAGAGGCAATTCACAAGCTGTATTCCCAGCAGGTGATAGTCAAGGTGCCCCTACTTCAACAAGGACGGGGTTACTATTCCACACTGTTTGTGTTACCGAAACCGGACGGTTCGGTGAGACCCATTTTAAATTTGAAGTCCTTGAACACATACATAAAAAAATTCAAGTTCAAGATGGAATCGCTCAGGGCGGTTATTGCAAGCCTGGAGGAGGGGGATTACATGGTATCCCTGGACATCAAGGATGCTTACCTACATGTCCCCATTTACCATCCTCACCAGGAGTACCTCAGATTTGTGGTACAGGATTGCCATTACCAATTCCAAACGCTGCCGTTTGGACTGTCCACGGCACCGAGGGTCTTTACCAAGGTAATGGCAGAAATTATGATACTCCTTCGAAAAAAGGGAGTTTTTAATTATCCCGTACTTGGACGATCTCCTTATAAAGGCGAGGTCCATGGAGCAGTTGTTGGTCGGAGTAGCACTATCTCGGGAAGTGCTACAACAGCACGGATGGATTCTATACATTCCAAAGTCACAGCTGGTTCCTACCACACGCCTGCTGTTCCTGGGGATGGTTCTGGACACAGAACAGAAAAAAGTGTTTCTCCCGCAGGAGAAAGCCAAGGAGCTGTCATCTCTAGTCAGAGACCTCCTGAAACCAAAACAGGTATCGGTGCATCACTGCACACGAGTCCTGGGAAAAATGGTAGCTTCTTACGAAGCAAAATTCCATTCGGCAGGTTCCATGCAAGAACCTTTCAGTGGGACCTCTTGGACAAGTGGTCGGAATCGCATCTTCGGATGCATCGGCTGATAACCCTGTCTCCAAGGACCAGGGTATCTCTACTGTGGTGGCTGCAGAGTGCTCATCTTCACGAGGGCCGCAGATTCGGCATACAGGACTGGGTCCTGGTAACCACGGATGCCAGCCTTCGAGGCTGGGGGGCAGTCACACAGGGAAGAAATTTCCAAGGACTTTGGTCAAGTCAGGAGTCGTCCCTACACATAAATATTCTGGAACTGAGGGCCATTTACAATGCCCTAAGTCTGGCAAGGCCTCTGCTTCAAAACCAGCCGGTACTGATCCAATCAGACAACATCACGGCAGTCGCCCATGTAAACCGACAGGGCGGCACAAGAAGCAGGATGGCGATGGCAGAAGCCACAAGGATTCTCCGATGGGCGGAAAATCACATCTTAGCACTGTCAGCAGTGTTCATTCCGGGAGTGGACAACTGGGAAGCAGACTTCCTCAGCAGACACGACCGACACCCGGGAGAGTGGGGACTTCATCCAGAAGTCTTCCAACTGTTGGTAAACCATTGGGAAAGGCCACAGGTGGACATGATGGCGTCCCGCCTAAACAAAAAACTAGATATTGCGCCAGGTCAAGGGACCCTCAGACAATAGCTGTGGACGCTCTAGTGACACCGTGGGTGTACCAGTCGGTTTATGTATTCCTTCCTCTGCCTTTCATACCAAAGGTACTGAGAATAATAAGAAAACGAGGAGTAAGAACGATACTCGTGGTTCCGGATGGGCCAAGAAGAGCTTGGTACCCAGAACTTCAAGAAATAATATCAGAGGACCCATGGCCTCTACCGCTCAGACAGGATCTGCTACAGCAGGGGCCCTGTCTGTTCCAAGACTTACCGCGGCTGCGTTGGACGGCATGGCGGTTGAATTCCGGATCCTAAAGCAAAAGGGCATTCCGGAGGAAGTCATTCCTACGCTGATAAAAGCCAGGAAAGAAGTAACCGCAAACCATTATCACCGTATTTGGCGAAAATATGTTGCGTGGTGTGAGGCCAGGAAGGCCCCAACAGAGGAATTTCAGCTGGGTCGTTTTCTGCACTTCCTACAGTCAGGAGTGACTATGGGCCTAAATTTGGGTTCCATTAAGGTCCAGATTTCGGCTCTGTCGATTTTCTTCCAGAAAGAACTGGCTTCACTGCATGGAGTTCAGACATTTGTAAAGGGAGTGCTACATATTCAGCCCCTTTTTTGTGCCTTCTGTGGCACCTTGGGATCTCAACGTGGTGTTGAGTTTCTTAAAATCACATTGGTTTGAGCCACTTAAAACTGTGGATTTGAAATATCTCACGTGGAAAGTGGTCATGTTGTTGGCCTTGGCTTCGGCCAGGCGTGTGTCAGAATTGGCGGCTTTGTCATGTAAAAGCCCTTATCTGATTTTCCATATGGATAGGGCAGAATTGAGGACTCGTCCCCAGTTTCTCCCTAAGGTGGTATCAGCTTTTCACTTGAACCAACCTATTGTAGTGCCTGCGGCTACTAGGGACTTGGAAGATTCCAAGTTACTGGACGTAGTCAGGGCCTTAAAAATTTATATTTCCAGGACGGCTGGAGTCAGGAAAACTGACTCGTTTTTTATCCTGTAGGCACCCAACAAAATAGGTGCTCCTGCTTCTAAGCAGACTATTGTTCGCTGAATTTGTAGCACAATTCAGCTGGAGCATTCTGCGGCTGGATTGCCGCATCCTAAATCAGTAACAGGCCATTCCGCGAGGAAAGTGGGCTCATCTTGGGCGGCTGCCCGAGGGGTCTCGGCTTTACAACTTTGCCGAGCTGCAACTTGGTCAGGGGCAAACACGTTTGCTAAATTCTACAAATTTGATACCCTGGCTGAGGAGGACCTTGAGTTCTCTCATTGGGTGCTGCAGAGGCATCCGCACTCTCCCGCCCGTTTGGGAGCTTTGGTATAATCCCCATGGTCCTTACGGAGTTCCCAGCATCCACTAGGACGTTAGAGAAAATAAGATTTTACTCACCGGTAAATCTATTTCTCGTAGTCCGTAGTGGATGCTGGGCGCCCATCCCAAGTGCGGATTGTCTGCAATACTTGTATATAGTTATTGCCTAACTAAAGGGTTATTGTTGAGCCATCTGTTGAGAGGCTCAGTTATATTTCATACTGTTAACTGGGTATAGTATCACGAGTTATACGGTGTGATTGGTGTGGCTGGTATGAGTCTTACCCGGGATTCAAAATCCTTCCTTATTGTGTCAGCTCTTCCGGGCACAGTATCCTAACTGAGGTCTGGAGTAGGGGCATAGAGAGAGGAGCCAGTGCACACCAGATAGTACCTAATCTTTCTTTTAGAGTGCCCAGTCTCCTGCGGAGCCCGTCTATTCCCCATGGTCCTTACGGAGTTCCCAGCATCCACTACGGACTACGAGAAATAGATTTACCGGTGAGTAAAATCTTATTTTTCCACTGTATACTTGTTTTTCTGGTTTGATAACACCAGCAGGTATTGTGTTTGCTGCCTTTTGTTGTCCAGCGCAGAGTTGTATTTTCCTTTTCTTTGTTGTTGCAACAGGGGCCCTGTCTGTTCCAAGACTTACCGCGGCTGCGTTTGACGGCATGGCGGTTGAACGCCGGATCCTAGCAGAAAAAGGCATTCCGGATGAGGTTATTCCTACGCTGATAAAGGCTAGGAAGGACGTGACGGCTAAACATTATCACCGTATATGGCGAAAATAGGTTGCTTGGTGTGAGGCCAGGAATGCCCCTACGGAGGAATTCCAGCTGGGCCGTTTCCTTCACTTCCTACAGTCGGGAGTGTCTTTGGGCCTAAAATTGGGTTCCATTAAGGTCCAGATTTCGGCCCTATCCATTTTCTTTCAAAAAGAACTGGCTTCTCTACCTGAAGTTCAGACGTTTGTAAAGGGAGTGCTGCATATTCAGCCCCCTTTTGTGCCTCCAGTGGCACCTTGGGATCTTAAAGTGGTGTTGAGTTTCCTAAAGTCACACTGGTTTGAGCCACTTAAGACCGTGGAGTTAAAATTTCTCACGTGGAAGGTGGTCATGCTATTAGCTAGGCGTGTGTCAGAATTAGCGGCTTTGTCACATAAAAGTCCCTATCTGGTTTTCCATATGGACAGGGCAGAATTATGGACCCGTCCGCAATTTCTGCCAAAGGTGGTGTCATCTTTTCATATGAACCAAACTATTGTGGTGCCTGTGGCTACTGGTGACTTGGAGGATTCTGAGTTACTTGATGTGGTCAGGGCTTTGAAAGTTTATGTAGCCAGAACGGCTAGGGTCAGGAAAACAGAGTCTTTGTTTATCCTGTATGCTTCCAACAAGCTTGGTGCTCCTGCTTCAAAGCAAACTATTGCTCGCTGGATCTGTAACACGATTCAGCAGGCTCATTCTGCGGCTGGATTGCCGCTGCCAAAATCAGTTAAGGCCCATTCCACTAGGAAGGTGGGCTCTTCTTGGGCGGCTGCCCGAGGGGTCTCGGCATTACAGCTTTGCCGAGCGGCTACTTGGTCAGGTTCAAACACTTTTGCAAAGTTCTACAAGTTTGATACCCTGGCTGAGGAGGACCTTGTGTTTGCTCATTCGGTGCTGCAGAGTCATCCGCACTCTCCCGTCCGTTTGGGAGCTCTGGTATAATCCCCATGGTCCTTACGGAGTCCCCAGCATCCACTAGGACGTTAGAGAAAATAAGATTTTACTTACCGGTAAATCTATTTCTCGTAGTCCGTAGTGGATGCTGGGCGCCCGTCCCAAGTGCGGACTTCTTCTGCAATACTTGTATATAGTTATTGCTTAAATAAGGGTTATGTTATGGTTGCATCAGGGTTGATCTGATGCTCCGTTGTTGTTCATACTGTTAACTGGGTAAGTTTATCACAAGTTATACGGTGTGATTGGTGTGACTGGTATGAGTCTTGCCCTGGATTCCAAAATCCTTTCCTTGTACTGTCAGCTCTTCCGGGCACAGTTTCTCTAACTGAGGTCTGGAGGAGGGACATAGAGGGAGGAGCCAGAGCACACCAGTATTCAAATTCTTTTAAAGTGCCCTGTCTCCTGCGGAGCCCGTCTATTCCCCATGGTCCTTATGGAGTCCCCAGCATCCACTACGGACTACGAGAAATAGATTTACCGGTAAGTAAAATCTTATTATTCTTCTACACAATATTTCCCTGTATGTTTACTTCACCTATATTACATTTACATTGTAATATACTGAATAACCAGTAGACGCAGGCGAGTGTTACATGTAGCATGAGTGGCTGTTCAAATGACTTTGTTGTAATATTCCAATATATACTGTTTTCTGTAATAAGTAAGTGTGCTGTTGGAAACCTGGAAATGTAAATATATTTCCTTTATGGAATGCAGTTAGCTTCACGACGGACGGGACCGGGCGATCGATATACCGGTGCCGGGATCCCAAAGGAGGACGCAATCCTGGCGTCTACCTAATAACGCCGCGCGGGATGCTGGTGTCAATACGACAGCCAGCATCCCGATCGTCCTGCCGTGGGAGGAGGGGGGAGAGGTTAGGTTTAGGCAGTAGGGGGTTTAGGGTGCAGGGCCAGGAATTTTAGGAATAGGGAGGGTTAGGTTTAGGTACATAGAAGGGGGAAGGTTAGGTTTAGGCAGCGGGGCAGAGGAGGGTTAGGGGACTTTAGAGGGGGCTGTCAGGATTCTAATGGACGGAATGCCGCTGTCTGTATTCTGACCGCTGGAATTCCGTACATCGGTAAATCATACTGAACCCTCCTTTATACCACACATACATGTGAGTTATTGCTCAGAACATTAGACCTCATTGAATGAGGGCAACTGGACCTTATCTTTTATCTTTTAACTAGGTATGAGCGGGTTCGGTTCCCTGAGAACCGAACCCACCTGAACTTGGGGATCTGAGTCAGACTCTGATCTCCCTGCCTGACTCGGATCCCCATTCAAGGTAAAACCTCAGGATCCCGCTGTCGGATCCTGAGGTATTGCCTCGGCTGCCGGTCTCCATAGTAGCCTATGGAAGACTGCTGATTGGCTGAGGAAGCGGTCTGTTACGTCTCTCAGCCAATCAGCATCTCCCCATAGGCTACTATGGACAAGATGGATGCCATCACAGCGCTAATAGCGCCGCCGCCCGCACTGGGGACACTGCCGGCACCCCTGCACTGAGGACACCTCGAGTGATGCTCCAGGACCCAGTGGTGTAACTAGGGGCCAGCAGCCCCTGCGATCGCTTGGGGGAGTGCAGGGCTGCGGGGCGCTCTAGCCGCCACTGATCTCTGCTGCCTGGGAAGGAGTGCACAGCGCGCACCACTCCTGTGTCCCTCCGGCGGCAGCGGCGGGTCTATTAAATGAAGTACCCGTTCATGAGCTCTGATTGGCTCACGAACTGGCACTTCATTTAACAGACCCGCTCGCTGCCGCCGGAGACGCAGGAGGGACACAGGGGAGGCGCGCGCTGTGTCTTCCGTGTCCCTCCTTCACAAAAACAGCAGGGGAGCGGGGAGGTGAAGTTGTACCTGGCTCTGGGGGAGCATATTTGGCACTTGTGGGGTGGGGGGGGGGGGGAGCATATGTGGCACCGAGAGGGCATATGTGGCACTGGGGGAGCATATTGGCACTGGGGGCTATATGTGTACCTGGCACTGGGAGGGAATATTTGGCACTGGGGGCATGTGTGTACCTGGCACTGTGCGGGAATATCTGGCACTGGGAGCATGGCCCTAGCAACAAGCATTACCCCCTGGTTACAAGCACAACACCCAGCTCATGAAATCCCTGGCAACAAGCATTACCCCCTAGCAACGAGCATGACACCCAGTGCATGAAACCCCTGGCAACGAATATTAACCCCTGGCAACAAGCTTGAAACCCAGCATTTCCCACCCTAGGCTTATACTCGAGTCAATAAGTTTTCCCAGTTTTTTGTGGTAAAATTAGGTGCCTCGGCTTATATTAGGGTACACACACACACACACACACACACACACTACCTGTGCTTCGCTACGTGCGTATAACTTTAATTTTGAAGGATTTCCTGGTAAACTAATTTGACTTACAACGGGACATGGGTGGGCCTTCCTTGGATTGATGCTGGCGCTGAGGAGAATAATCCGCCTCCTCTGCCCCGTCCCGCCTCTGATGCTGCCCTGCTCAGTGCTGTAAACGCTGGGACGACAGGCCAAGTTCCGCCAGCTGTATGTTAAATATGTAAGGTTTGCAAGGATAGGCTGACTCGATTCCAAAGGGCCCTAGGTCTTCTTGCTCAGCTTCTCACTATCCTTAGGGCTCCTCCTTTGAGGTAAAAAGGTAAAGATTTTCGCACAACACTTATGGTCACTGGGAGAGCTGTCTGTACCCTTTACGCTGCAGATAAGCAGTTGCTGACTATCAAGCTTTCCTTTAATGCATTTAAGAGTCAAAATATCTATGTCTCCTTTCCTCCTATTGCTCTCTGACAGGTTCCGCAATGTTTAGTTCAAGTGACAGGTTAACCTCTGATAATTGAGTCACTATCCTCTCCTGACTGGAAATAGGTTGGTTAAGTACTTCTATCTGAAATCTAAATTTCTCTTACGTCCTAGAGGATGCTGGGGACTCCAATAGGACCATGGGGTATAGATGGATCCGCAGGAGCTTGGGCACACTATAAAGACTTAAACTGGGTGTGAACTGGCTCCTTCCTCTTTGCCCCTCCTCCAGACCTCAGTTAGACTTTGTGCCCAGGAGTGAATGGACACACTAGGGGAGCTCTACTGAGTTTCTCTAAAAGACTTTATTGTTAGGTTTTTTATTTTAAGGGAGACCTGCTGGCTACAGGCTCCCTGCATCGTGGGACTGAGGGGAGAGAAGTCAGACCTACTTCTTGGTTTAAGGGCTCTGCTTCTTAGGCTACTGGACACCATTAGCTCCAGAGGGTTCGATCACTTGGTTTGCCCAGGGCCGGATTAACAATGGGGCGGATGGAGCTGCAGCTCCAGGCCCCCCATTGAAAATAGGCCCACAGGATCGGCAGTGTAGCCAGCCAGTGATAACAGGAGAAATACTTTTCCCCATTCATCACTCATCAACAGCATTCGCCTTCCAGTCCCTCCCACCCGCGCCGACCAAGGGTCCGCCCCCATCCCCTCTTGTTACCTGAAGCTCTGCCTAAGACCCAGGGTCGTGCCAAGCTCTGCCCCCTGGGTGGCTTGCAGATGTGCTGTCTCAGACTCTCGAAGCTCCGCGCTCCCATGTGTACCAAGGCTCTGTCCCCGATCATAATAAGCTCCGCCCCCGGATCGTAACAAGCTCCGCCCCCTGCCTCACTTCTTCCACACTGATCCTGGAGCCACCTTCCTTTCCTCCCGAGAAGCCTGCAGATCTAGACAGTGAACTGAGTCAGCAGCAGCACAGCTTTCTCCCCTCAGGTCGTGTGAAATCCGGCCAATTCAGCTGCTGTGAGTACTGTCGTTCCAGCGATTAAAATATTCCTGCAAACAGTATTTGGAGCTGAATTAAGGGCCTTGAGCACTTACACAAGGGTGCTCCTATCATTTAAAAAAAATAAAAAATATTTATATATATATATATATATATATATATATATATATATACATAAAAATATATATATGCAGGACTGTAACTAGCAGGGCGTCTGGGGGTGGAACTGGCAGCCTCTGCCACAATGTCTATTTTGCTGGGCCCACAAACAGGGAGTGGGGAGCAGCACAGCATCTCCATGCACTCCTGATGTCCATTGGGACCCACGAAGCAGGGGAAGTAAGGAGTGATCAGCTGGAAAGCAGGTACTCTAATCAAATAGACGACATCAGTCGCACTGACAGGAGTGACAGTACTGCAGTTACTACTGCACTGGGAGCGGGCAGCACCAGAGTCTGCTCGCTGGCTGAAGGCAGCGATGCTTGCAGAAAGCTTTCCTGTATTGAGCAGCATTTCCAACTCTGGACCCCACAAGGGGGCCTCATAAATTAACCAGACCAGGGATAAACTATACAGAAGTCAGGAGAATCTGCTACTGTCCCACATCAGCTGCTGTTCCCATCACTACTGCCCCCTTCATCCCCTCCTGCCCCCTGGGCAGCTGACCTCCCCATCTCCTACTCAGTGCCAGATTAAGGTCCACATGGGCCTGGAGCTGAGATTTATGAAGGGCCTATTGTGTGCAGCTGTGGGGGCTGGGACAATTGCTGCAGCAGAATGACTGATGTGGGGGTGTGACCAGTACGTTGGGTCTGTGGTCTACAGAGGGTGTGGCCTGTGCTGTGGGTGTGGCTATCGCTATGGAGGGCATAACTGGTGCACACCTTCAACTACCTTATAGTGGAGCTATAACAAGAAAAAAGTTGTGTTTTTTTGTGTGAAAGTGGCGATCTGTATTGTTTGACTTTTATTGAGTGCTAGAGTAGTTTAAATTAATAAAAAAAGAAAAAAAATCCAAAATTGTTCACTGTTATTGCCATATTTATGTAAGTGTTCATCCCACATTTATAGCACTGTATTAAATTAATAAATTAACTGCCTTCTTAGCTGCCGTCTTTTTAGAAAATTAAAGAGCTGGAATGGCAATACTGGACCAGGGCGGTAAGGTTTAAAGCCCCGTACAAACTGTGCGATTCGCTCAATGAGCAACATCGCACATTATGTTCCCTCCACGCCCAGGCCACCCGACATGGGCATACACACTGTGCGATATTGCACAGTGACATCATGCCGTGCCCGGGCCATGCTTGCAGCTTTGGACGATAAGTCCAAATTGAGCTGCATGCACGGCCGACAGCGAGGGTCATTAACAACCCCCAGGAGCACGCATCAACCGGCGCATGCAGCATACACACTGTGCGATATCACAAATTATATTGCTCAGAAAGGTGAAAAGTAGCAATATCGTCTGTTTTATCGCACAGCGTGTATGCACCTTAACTTACTGCATTGCAGATGTTCATGCGTGAGCTGGTTTGGGCTCTCAGTTTTATTTTTTAATTAAAAAATACAAATAAAATGTAAAAATAAATCTTTAAGATTATAAAAAAAAAACTCAAAAAAATCTTTAGATATAAAAATATATTAAAACAAAAACAAATTTAAATTGTCATTGCCATCCTGAGATAGCGATTATAAATCAAGTAATTGGGCAGTGCAAATACCATTACAATACTAGTTAAATAAACTTCACCATGCAAGTATTAACTTTTATTCAGACTTTTGTGTTTATTATTATTATTATTATTATTAGAGATAGCTAATAATTTTTTTTATTACCTTTAATGTTTATGGCAAAGAACAATTATGCCTTTGAAAGCTCTACCCCTTGTACATTGAAATTTCACTCTCTGAAAATATTCTTCATTTTCAACCTTTGTGTGATTAAATGTTTAGTATAATACGTATAATACAGACAACATCTTAGGGGGTCATTCCGACCCGTTTGCACGCAGCGGTTCATCGATGCGGTGCGAACGGGTTGGAACTGCGCATGTGCGGTGGCCACATTGCGCACGCGCGTCGTTGCCTGGCGACGACCGTCGCTGGGCAGCAACCAGAAGAAAGATGAAAGTGATCGCTAGCGCGATCGGAAGAAGTTTGATAGTGGGGAGGCGTTTCGGGGCGTCTACTCACCGTTTTCCGGGCGTGGAGATCCGAACGCAGGTATATCAAGGCATTTGATGGGCGGATGTCTGACGTCAGTTCCAGGACCTTCATCGCTGGATCCATCACACAGGGTAAGTAACTGCAGGGCTAGTCTACTTCTGCACAAAACTTTTTTAGCATAGCAGGTCTGCACAAGCGATCGCAGCCCTGCTATGCTAAAATACACTCCCCCATAGGCGGCGTCTAGTTGATCGCACAAGCAGCACAAAGTTGCTACGTGTGATCAACTCGGAATGACCCCCTTAGAGACCACCATATAATGCAGAGCATTCACCATGTTCATGTAGTACCTTTATACACATTGTGCTACACAACAATGGTGAATTGAGAGAGAGAGAGAGATGGATATAGGAGGCAGGCACAGTATGAAGTAACACATAGCATGTGGGGGCAGTACTAATGGGAACAGCAGGAGATGGGGGGCTGTAGGGGGGGTATGATGGGGACAGTAGTGATGGGAACAGCGGGAGATGGGGGCAGTAGCGCAGGGGATGAAGGGGGTAAGTGATGGGAACAGTAGGAGATGGGGGGCAGTAGCGCAGGGGATGAGGGGGGTAATAGTGATGGGAACAGCAGGAGATGGGGGGTAGTAGCGCAGGGGATGAAGGGGGTAATAGTGATGGGAACAGCAGGAGATGGGGGGCAGTAGCGCAGGGGATGAAGGGGGTAATAGTGATGGGAACAGCAGGAGATGGGGGGCAGTAGCGCAGGGGATGAAGGGGGTAATAGTGATGGGAACAGCAGGAGATGGGGGGCAGTAGCGCAGGGGACAGAAGGGTATGATGGGGACAGTAGTGATGGGAACAGCAGGAGATGGGGGCAGTAGCGCAGGCGATGAGGGGGGTAATAGTGATGGGAACAGCAGGAGATGGGGGGCAGTAGCGCAGGGGATGAAGGGGGTAATAGTGATGGGAACAGCAGGAGATGGGGGGCAGTAGCGCAGGGGACAGAAGGGTATGATGGGGACAGTAGTGATGGGAACAGCAGGAGATGGGGGCAGTAGCGCAGGGGATGAAGGGGGTAAGTGATGGGAACAGCAGGAGATGGGGGGCAGTAGCGCAGGGGATGAAGGGGGTAATAGTGATGGGAACAGCAGGAGATGGTGGGCAGTAGCGCAGGGGACAGAAGGGTATGATGGGGACAGTAGTGATGGGAACAGCAGGAGATGGGGGCAGTAGCGCAGGGGATGAAGGGGGTAAGTGATGGGAACAGCAGGAGATGGGGGCAGTAGCGCAGGGGATGAAGGGGGTAATAGTGATGGGAACAGCAGGAGATGGGGGGCAGTAGCGCAGGGGATGAAGGGGGTAATAGTGATGGGAACAGCAGGAGATGGGGGGCTGTAGCGCAGGGGACAGAAGGGTATGATGGGAACAGTAGTGATGGGAACAGCAGGAGATGGGGGCAGTAGCGCAGGGGAAGAAGGGGGTAAGTGATGGGAACAGCAGGAGATGGGGGGCAGTAGCGCAGGGGATGAAGGGGGTGATAGTGATGGGAATAGCAGAAGGGGGCAGTAGCGCAGGGGACAGAAGGGTATGATGAGGACAGTAGTGATGGGAACAGCAGGAGATGGGGGGCAGTAGCGCAGGGGATGAAGGGGGTGATAGTGATGGGAATAGCAGAAGGGGGCAGTAGCGCAGGGGACAGAAGGGTATGATGGGGACAGTAGTGATGGGAACAGCAGGAGATGGGGGCAGTAGCGCAGGGGATGAAGGGGGTAAGTGATGGGAACAGCAGGAGATGGGGGGCAGTAGCGCAGGGGATGAAGGGGGTAATAGTGATGGGAACAGCAGGAGATGGGGGCAGTAGCGCAGGGGATGAAGGGGGTAATAGTGATGGGAACAGCAGGAGATGGGGGGCAGTAGCGCAGGGGACAGAAGGGTATGATGGGGACAGTAGTGATGGGAACAGCAGGAGATGGGGGGCAGTAGCGCAGGGGACAGAAGGGTATGATGGGGACAGTAGTGATGGGAACAGCAGGAGATGGGGGGCAGTAGCGCAGGGGACAGAAGGGTATGATGGGGACAGTAGTGATGGGAACAGCAGGAGATGGGGGTAGTAGCGCAGGGGATGAGGGGGGTAATAGTGATGGGAACAGCAGGAGATGGGGGGCAGTAGCGCAGGGGACAGAAGGGTATGATGGGGACAGTAGTGATGGGAACAGCAGGAGATGGGGGGCAGTAGCGCAGGGGACAGAAGGGTATGATGGGGACAGTAGTGATGGGAACAGCAGGAGATGGGGTCAGTAGCGCAGGGGACAGAAGGGTATGATGGGGACAGTAGTGATGGGAACAGCAGGAGATGGGGGTAGTAGCGCAGGGGATGAGGGGGGTAATAGTGATGGGAACAGCAGGAGATGGGGGGCAGTAGCGCAGGGGATGAGGGGGGTAATAGTGATGGGAACAGCAGGAGATGGGGGGCAGTAGCGCAGGGGATGAAGGGGGTAATAGTGATGGGAATAGCAGAAGATTGGGGGCAGTAGCGCAGGGGACAGAAGGGTATGATGGGGACAGTAGTGATGGGAACAGCAGGAGATGGGAGCATTAGCGCAGGGGATGAAGGGGGTAATAGTGATGGGAACAGCAGGAGATGGTGGGCAGTAGCGCAGGGGACAGAAGGGTATGATGGGGACAGTAGTGATGGGAACAGCAGGAGATGGGGGCAGTAGCGCAGGGGATGAAGGGGGTAAGTGATGGGAACAGCAGGAGATGGGGGCAGTAGCGCAGGGGATGAAGGGGGTAATAGTGATGGGAACAGCAGGAGATGGGGGGCAGTAGCGCAGGGGATGAAGGGGGTAATAGTGATGGGAACAGCAGGAGATGGGGGCAGTAGCGCAGGGGATAGAAGGGTATGATGGGAACAGTAGTGATGGGAACAGCAGGAGATGGGGGCAGTAGCGCAGGGGATGAAGGGGGTAAGAGATGGGAACAGCAGGAGATGGGGGGCAGTAGCGCAGGGGATGAAGGGGGTGATAGTGATGGGAATAGCAGAAGGGGGCAGTAGCGCAGGGGACAGAAGGGTATGATGGGGACAGTAGTGATGGGAACAGCAGGAGATGGGGGCAGTAGCGCAGGGGATGAAGGGGGTAAGTGATGGGAACAGCAGGAGATTGGGGGCAGTAGCGCAGGGGATGAAGGGGGTAATAGTGATGGGAACAGCAGGAGACGGGGGCAGTAGCGCAGGGGATGAAGGGGGTAATAGTGATGGGAACAGCAGGAGATGGGGGGCAGTAGCGCAGGGGACAGAAGGGTATGATGGGGACAGTAGTGATGGGAACAGCAGGAGATGAGGGGCAGTAGCGCAGGGGACAGAAGGGTATGATGGGGACAGTAGTGATGGGAACAGCAGGAGATGGGGGGCAGTAGCGCAGGGGACAGAAGGGTATGATGGGGACAGTAGTGATGGGAACAGCAGGAGATGGGGGGCAGTAGCGCAGGGGACAGAAGGGTATGATGGGGACAGTAGTGATGGGAACAGCAGGAGATGGGTGGCAGTAGCGCAGGGGACAGAAGGGTATGATGGGGACAGCAGTGATGGGAACAGCAGGAGATGGGGGTAGTAGCGCAGGGGATGAGTGGGTAATAGTGATGGGAACAGCAGGAGATGGGGGGCAGTAGCGCAGGGGACAGAAGGGTATGATGGGGACAGTAGTGATGGGAACAGCAGGAGATGGGGGGCAGTAGCGCAGGGGACAGAAGGGTATGATGGGGACAGTAGTGATGGGAACAGCAGGAGATGGGGGGCAGTAGCGCAGGGGACAGAAGGGTATGATGGGGACAGTAGTGATGGTAACAGCAGGAGATGGGGGTAGTAGCGCAGGGGATGAGGGGGGTAATAGTGATGGGAACAGCAGGAGATGGGGGGCAGTAGCGCAGGGGATGAGGGGGTAATAGTGATGGGAATAGCAGGAGATGGGGTGCAGTAGCGCAGGGGATGAAGGGGGTAATAGTGATGGGAATAGCAGAAGGGGGCAGTAGCGCAGGGGACAGAAGGGTATGATGGGAACAGTAGTGATGGGAACAGCAGGAGATGGGGGGCAGTAGCGCAGGGGATGAGGGGGTAATAGTGATGGGAACAGCAGGAGATAGGGGCAGTAGCGCAGGGGATGAAGGGGGTAATAGTGATGGGAATAGCAGAAGATGGGGGGCAGTAGCGCAGGGGACAGAAGGGTATGATGGGGACAGTAGTGATGGGAACAGCAGGAGATGGGGGCAGTAGCGCAGGGGATGAGGGGGTAATAGTGATGGGAACAGCAGGAGATGGGGGCAATAGCGCAGGGGATGAAGGGGGTAATAGTGATGGGAATAGCAGGAGAAGGGGGCAGTAGCGCAGGGGACAGAAGGGTATGATGGGAACAGTAGTGATGGGAACAGCAGGAGATGGGGGGCAGTAGCGCAGGGGATGAAGGGGGTAATAGTGATGGGAACAGCAGGAGATAGGGGCAGTAGCGCAGGGGATGAAGGGGGTAATAGTGATGGGAATAGCAGAAGATGGGGGGCAGTAGCGCAGGGGACAGAAGGGTATGATGGGGACAGTAGTGATGGGAACAGTAGGAGATGGGGGGCAGTAGCGCAGGGGATGAGGGGGTAATAGTGATGGGAACAGCAGGAGATGGGGGCAATAGCGCAGGGGATGAAGGGGGTAATAGTGATGGGAATAGCAGGAGAAGGGGGCAGTAGCGCAGGGGACAGAAGGGTATGATGGGGACAGTAGTGATGGGAACAGCAGGAGAGGGGAGCATTAGCGCAGGGGATGAAGGTGGTAATAGTGATGGGAACAGCACGAGATGGGGGCAGTAGCAGATTATCATGACTCCATTATAGTGTGTCCCAGTCTGGTTATTTGGAGGCCAGAGTTGCAAATGCTCAATACAGAAGAGCGTTCTGCAAGCAGCGCTGTCTGGAACAAACGATCAGACTCCAGTGCTGCTTGCTCCCAGTACAGTAGTAACTGCAGTAGTAACTGTACTGCTGTCACTATCTCCTGTAAGTGCGACTGATGTCTGTCTTATTTTATTAGAGTACCTGCTGTCGGGCTGATTGCTCCTTAGTTCCCCGGCTTCATGGGTCCCAATGGGCAAGAAGTTCACGGAGATGCTGTGTGGCTCGTCGCTCTCCACTTCCTGGTTTGCTGGTGGCAGGCCCGGCAAAATAGACATTGCTGCGACTGCTAGTTCCGAGTGCCACCTCCAGGCAAACTGCGCTGTGTGACACACTTGGCATCCTGCTACATACAGCCCTGCCATATCATATATATATATATATATATATATATATATATATATATAAAATATATTTTTTACACACTTTAAGCAATAGGGGCCCCCTCATGTAAGTGTCCAAGCCCCACTGAACCTTAATCCGCCTCTGCACACTGGCTGACTGACAGCAGCAGCTGAATTTTCATAACTTCAGATGCCAGGAAAATGGACAAAGCCACTGACTGCCCAGGGGGCGGAGCTAATCGGACCTGTGGGCGGAGCTTCAGGCTTCCAGGGGGAATGGGGGTGGCTCCAGGCTCAGTGTGGGCTGGAAGGAGTGGAGCAGTGAGTGGAACTTACGGTCTGGGGACAGAGCCTTGGATCAGATGGCATGGGAGAGGAGAGGGAGCACAGCTGCAGAACGTCCATGGGGCGGAGCTTATCGCAGTTTGGGCGGAGCTTAGCACAGACGTGATCTGAGCTTCAGGTAACATGGGGTCGGATGTGCACACTGCACTGAAGGCAGGGTTGGTTAACGGAGGGTGTAGGTGGAGCCTTGGCCGGGACGGAGGTGTATGCTGTTGATGAGTGATGACAGGAGAAAGGTATTTCTCCTGTCATCGCTGGCTGGCTAGCTGCATTGCAGGAGACTCTTTTGGCCTGTTTTCAATGGGGGGCCTGGAGCTGCAGCTCCATCCGCCCCATTGTTAATCCGGCCATGCTCCTACTGTTCCCATCACTACTGCCCCCCTGCATCCACTCCTATCCCCTGCACTACTACCCCCATCTCCTGCTGTTCCCATCACTACTGCCCCCTTCATCCCCTCCTGCCCCCTGGGCAGCTGACCCCCCATCTCCTACTGTTCCCATCACTACTGCCCCCTACATCCACTCCTATCCCCTGCACTACTACCCCCATATCCTGCTGTTCCCATCACTACTGCCCCCTACATCCACTCCTATCCCCTGCACTACTACCCCCATATCCTGCTGTTCCCATCACTACTGCCCCCTACATCCACTCCTATCCCCTGCACTACTACCCCCATATCCTGCTGTTCCCATCACTACTGCCCCCTACATCCACTCCTATCCC
Organism: Pseudophryne corroboree; assembly: GCF_028390025.1. NCBI lineage: Eukaryota > Metazoa > Chordata > Amphibia > Anura > Myobatrachidae > Pseudophryne > Pseudophryne corroboree. Next base: position 215,394,880 of record NC_086451.1, read on the forward strand.
CTGCACTACTACCCCCATCTCCTGCTGTTCCCATCACTACTGCCCCCTTCATCCCCTCCTGCCCCCTGGGCAGCTGACCCCCATCCACTACTGTTCCCATCACTACTGCCCCCTACATCCACTCCTATCCCCTGCACTACTACCCTCATCTCCTGCTGTTCCCATCACTACTGCCCCCTTCATCCCCTCCTGCCCCCTGCGCAGCTGACCCCCCATCTCCTACTGTTCCCATCACTACTGCCCCCTACATCCACTCCTATCCCCTGCACTACTACCCCGTCTCCTGCTGTTCCCATCACTACTGCCCCCTTCATCCCCTCCTGCCCCCTGGGCAGCTGACCCCCCATCTCCTACTGTTCCCATCACTACTGCCCCCTACATCCACTCCTATCCCCTGCACTACTACCCCGTCTCCTGCTGTTCCCATCACTACTGCCCCCTTCATCCCCTCCTGCCCCCTGGGCAGCTGACCCCCCATCTCCTACTGTTCCCATCACTACTGCCCCCTACATCCACTCCTATCCCCTGCACTACTACCCCGTCTCCTGCTGTTCCCATCACTACTGCCCCCTTCATCCCCTCCTGCCCCCTGGGCAGCTGACCCCCCATCTCCTACTGTTCCCATCACTACTGCCCCCTACATCCACTCCTATACCCTGCACTATTACCCCGTCTCCTGCTGTTCCCATCACTACTGCCCCCTTCATCCCCTCCTGCCCCCTGGGCAGCTGACCCCCCATCTCCTACTGTTCCCATCACTACTGCCCCCTACATCCACTCCTATCCCCTGCACTACTACCCCGTCTCCTGCTGTTCCCATCACTACTGCCCCCTACATCCACTCCTATCCCCTGCACTACTACCCCGTCTCCTGCTGTTCCCATCACTACTGCCCCCTACATCCACTCCTATCCCCTGCACTACTACCCCGTCTCCTGCTGTTCCCATCACTACTGCCCCCTTCATTCCCTCCTGTCCCCTGCACTACTACCCCGTCTCCTGCTGTTCCCAATCACTACTGCCCCCACATCCCCTGCTGAGTGTTTCTTTATACTGTGCCCACCGCCTACATCCATCTCTCTACCAATTCATCATTGTTGTGTGGCACAATGTGTACAAAGGGTACTACTATGTGGTGTGTAATGTTTATAAGGGTCTCTGCTGAGCAGTGGAATGTGAATAAGGTTGCACTGTTGTGTTTATTATTACTATTGTGTGACCACACCCCTTTTTGGGTAGACGTGCACTGTCCCTAGTCATGTGAGGGGCATCAGTGCTCCTTCTGGCACAGAACGACAACTTTTCTAGTTTGGGCTCTGTGGGATGTTAACGGGATCTTGGTGGTTAGGATGCCGGCTGTCAGAATACCGACAGTGACATCCCAACGCACAGAATCCCGCCACTTGCTAGGTTCTAACCCTCACCCTCTACCCCCTAAACTCTCCCTCCCCGCAGCCTAACCCTCACTCCCTACAACCTAATCCTAACCCCCTCCTGCAGCCTAACTCTCCCCCCTTAGGGCCTAACCCTAACCCTTCCACCCCACAGCCTAACCCTTACCCACTCTGTAGTGCCTAAACCTAACCCCCCCACAGCCTAACCCTCCCTGGCATACAATCGAGATTCCGGCAGTCAGGATTCCAGTGCCGGCATTGTGATCGATGTTGGGATCCTGGTGTTGGTCTTCTGACCAGTGTCGGGATTCCAACTGTCGGCTTCCCGAATGCTGGTATGCTGACCAAATTATATATTTGGTCAACTATCAGCATATTACATCAGTGCCCATGGAATTAATTGCACTAGATTTAGCCTACCCGAAAATACAGCTCATGCAGTAAACTGTGGGGGCGCATAGCAACTCCGGGTGCTGTCTCTGAGCTCCCATGTGTGACTGTGATGGGCGTAACACAGCAAGCAGTGCTGCTCTCCCCCTCCTCTGAATGGTACACATTGCAGCCATCAGTGCTTTTATTTAAAAATATATATATATAGTAGCACACTACTAAGCTGGGCAGGCTCCTGGACATTTGTTTCCCTCCATGGGCCACGGCGGCCATGTAAACATGGCCGTGTAGGGCTGAAACAGACTGTGCTATGAGCTGGGTGTTGCCTAGGGAGGAGGGCCAAGGAGGGGGCCGAGTCTCATTAGCAACTATAGTTACTCCCGTGGGTGCGGTACCCTTCAGCGTCTATCTAAACTCCAATGCTTCTTTTCCATTTAATTATAAAACAAACATGCTGCATTGCTGTATCAAAGCAGTTGGTGGTGGATGACAGGGGCATGGGGAGGCCCTGTGATAGAGGAGCCTGGGGGAATGTACCCCCTGTGTCCACCCTTAATCCAGCTCTGGTGGTGTGAACTTTCTGAAGTGTTCTGCAGTTGCTGTCAATGGTTGCTGTGGCCTAGGCCCTAGAAAGAGGTGCCTGATGTCAACATCTAGTAGTACTATTGAGGCACTGTTAGAGGGGAGCAGAACATTAGGGCAGGAAAGATATTTCTTTTATGGGCCACACTTATGGAATGCAGTGGAGTGCACAACTATAACAGGCACATCTGGGAAAAAATTATGTGTAGTTATGCACATCTTTTGTGGGTCATAAATTACGCAAATAAAGTTAGTATCTAGAGGTCTCTGTGTGTTACAGTTAACACTGCTACTTGATATCTCTTTATATATATAGATCAGGATGCAATCAATTTGCCGGCTGACGGGACCCCGGCGATCAGGATACCGACGCTGGAATCTGACAGCCGGAATCCCAACAGCTGAAAAACGCTGGGGCACAGGAGCTATTCCCACTCGTGGATGTCCACGACACCCTTAGAGTGAGAACAGAACCTGCACGAGCCACCAAGCCCACAGCGTGATGAGTGCAGTGAGCCCGCAAGGGGACTAATTGTGTTCGTTCTGCTGCCGGCATTCTGGCGGGCGGGATGCCACTGTCAGGATCTTGACAGCTGGCATCCCACCCGCCGGTAAATAGTATGTAACCTTATAGCTCTGCCTGCAGCTTGCTATCTGATTTATCCCAATCAAGGGGCCATACATAGTTTCTTGCTGTGATGACATGCGTTTTTTGTGGTGATCGTTGGAGTTCTTTGTATCATATGTTCTCTGTATTATATGGCACTCACTGTGATGCACTCTGTATTATATGGTGGTCACTGATATTTTTTGTCATTTATAGCTGACCAAACATTACAGGTTTCACAGGAGTTGGGTAGGGGGGGTTAAACAGAGAGTAAAGCCAAATCCTTTACTAGCCGAGTCTTGGGTATCGAACAGCGGCTATGAGACACGCTGAACTGCCAATCCCTAGGGGAACCATCCAGCACATATATTACATACACCATAAAATGGATGTTTATATGTGTTTAATTAAAAAGTAAAACTGAGAGCCCAAACCGGCTCACGCATGCACATCTGAAATGCAGGAAGTTAAACCTTACTGCACTTGTCCAGTATTTCCAATGCAGCTCTTTATTTTTCTAAAAAGACAGCAGCTAAGAAGGCAGTTAACTTATTAATTTAATACAGTGGCTATAAAGCTCTGCAATAAAGTAGTTGAAGGTGTGCACCAGCTATGCCCTCCATAGAGATAGCCACACCCACAGCACAGACCACTTCCTCTGTAGACCACACCCCCCCAGTACTGGTCACACTCCCACATCAGTCATTTCGCCGCAGCAATTGTCCCACCCCCTGTAGCGGCATACAATAGGCCCTTCATAAATTTCAGCTCCAGGCCCATGTCAACATTAATCTGGCACTGGGTTTGCCTAGCTGCTTGTTCCCGGAGCCGCGCCGTCATCCCCCTCACAGAAGACAGAAGCCAGGTGAGCATTAGAAGAACAGAAGACTTCAGTAACGGAGGTAACAGGCAGAGTTCGCGCTGCGCTCCATGCTCCCACACACCAACGCACTCACAGGGTGCAGGGCGCTGGGGGGAGCGCCCTGGGCAGCAAGTTACTGAAGGTCTTTTAGGCAGGCTTAAGTTGTTGTTCGGTGCCCGGGCACCGTGTCCGCTACCCCCGCCAGCATATCGCAGCGGTCCCACACACCAACGACTGGTATCGGGCGCAGGGGGGTGCGCCCTGGGCAGTAAGTTTTACATTATTTGATTATCCCAGAACACATATACAGTGTGTAGCCACTGTATATGGTCCCCTGCCTGCATATAAAGGTTATATTATTAGCGGGCTACAGCGCGCCGATAAGGGGCGGGGCTTAGCCATCACAACAAGATACAGCGCCATTTTTTCTCAAGGTCCCCGCCAAAACATGTGTGCAGCACAAACAAGGGGGGGCACATACTGTTAGTGTTATGTGGAGGAATGTATAACACTATTTGATTTGGAAATGGGCATGTACTCATGGTTGTGTATATTCTCTGTGTGCTCCCTGTCAGATATACACTTGTGTCGACATGTGTGAATGTTCTGTCACAAACTCCTCTGGGGTTCACTGTCGGCATCGCCGACGCCTGTTTGGTACTTGATACAGTAGATACTGAGTCAACAGATCCGTTGTGTTATGCTTGTTCATAGTAAACATGGTATGGGAGACACAGTAGTATGTGGGTGACCCTGTTGGCACCAATTGTTATTACCGGGTGTTAATTGACATGCTGTACCTACCTTATACCTGTATATATTTTTATATGTATTTATATGGTTCGGTTCCATGAGCCTGTAGCTCGAGCACAGACATGGTTATATTTGTGGGGGAATGTTATTAAAATATATGTATAATTACCTCGGACCCCTCGGGTCGCAAGAATGTTATTTTGCCTGGTTACTACTCCCTGTTGTCGACAATTACTAGGTTTTCTGTCGACTATAATGTTTCCTGGTAGATCCACAACTGGGGCATTCAGTACATGGTCATACACATTCAGAACACATTAATGTCACTAGGGACCCGAAGGCTCCGAAAAATCCGCTTATATGTATGTTATATGTATATATAGGTAGGATATGTGTGTATATGTGTTGTCACAACTGAGGGCCTGAGCTGACGGGAGGCAGCCTCAGTTGTAGGGGCTGAGATGTACCGGAACCTGGGAGGTTGTATCAGACCCCTGGACATGTAAGTAACATGAAGAATAACCGCCCGAAGGCGTGACCACGACAACTTGAATAAAAGTCAATGATGTTTATTTATGACATACTCCATGCATCACAGTAGCAGTAAAAGAAACATAAAATCAGCAGAGAAATAATACAGTTCCTGGGTACTACAGGGTGGCCGGGACCACAGAGCTCTGGTAGTATGAGACAGTTCTTATTATCTGCGAGTTGGAAAGTCCTTACCAGGCCCGACTGTAGCAATGAAGAAAGCCCAGGATCGTACCAGCTGGTGTTCCAGGGAAAGCTGGACTGCTGTAAATAAAATAGCTGCTGTGGGTTCTGGTTGGAACCAGACAGATGTTGGCACGGAGTGGATACTGGCTGGAACCAGTTAAATAATAAATGAAGCTTGAGAGCGATGCAATATGAATGAAATGTAGAACTTGAGAGCGGAGAAATAATAATACCGGTGGAGAGTGGTAAACTGTAGAAAGGACACCGGCCCTTTAAGAGAAGCTGTACTCTGCTGGAAGCTGGGCTGGAAGCAGGTAAAGTTGTGGCTGGAAACAGATGAATCCCAAAATGGATCGGAGAGTCAGGCTACACCGCAGGTGGAATGCTGGTGCGGGTCTCTATGGTGGAAGTCTTGAGACAGGAGCTGGAACCTGGAAGACAATCACAGGAGAGAGACAAACAGGAACTAGGTTTGACAACCAAAGCACTGACGCCTTCCTTGCTCAGGCACAGTGTATTTATACCTGCAGCAAGGAAGGGATTGGCTAGGCAATTATGCAGATTAACAATACTGACAACAGATTGGAGGAAATGATCAGCTGACAGAATCCAAGATGGCTGCGCCCATGCAGACACTTGGAGGGAAGTTTGGTTTGTAATCCATGTGGTAATGAAAACAGTAATGGCGGCGCCGGCCACTGGAGACAGGAGACGCCAGGCAGACAAGTGCACATCCAACCACGCGGACACAGCGGAGGCCGCGGCTGACGTAATCCACTCTGACACTCTGCATGCAGAAGCTCAGGGACGGCGGCGGAGGCCGCGGGAGACGCCATGCCAGATGTATTATGGCGTTACTGTGACAGCGTCTCAGAGAGACAGGAGAGGATGCAGGAATGTGAACATTAGGATAACAGACTTAGGAGGCATCTGATGGGTAAGAAATGGCGTCCAGATACCCGGATCGTGACATGTGTATTACAATATGTATATTCATCTTATGATTTATAATGAATGCTGAAGTAATAGTATTCCTTCTCATGTGCTGGTCACTCTGTTGACAACATCCTCTCAAGAGGTCCGAAGGTTTATTCTTTTCCCACGGCGGAGAGAATACTGTGAAAGTCAACTCCTGGTCGACACGGGATCCTGTCACAAAGGATCGGATACAGGAAGCTAAGTGATATTTTATTTCTATTCTTTGGACTTATTTGCATTACATGCACATGAGGGAGTGTTTATATTCAGAAGGACATCTGATAGAATTATCCTACAGAGATAGGGGATTTTCCTTCTGTTTGGTCTTCTCTATACATCGCGGCAGGCTGCAGTGTGTATACAGGATGTGGCCGGAGGAATGCTGAGGATGACTCTGAGAGATACTGGAGTTTTTTTCCCTGGGGCGATGTGCCGCTGTTTGGGGATGCCTTAGTTCAGTCAATCTCGGCGGATACTGCTGGTAAATCTAACTTCGTGAGTTAGATTCCCTCACAACGGTTGGTGACGCATTCTTTTGTGGGATGCAGTCGCTTTAACTAGTTTGATACCGTTCTTTTTCACTTTTCTGTGCAAATGGAAGGTGAAAAGGTAAGTGTTTTGCAGCCTTGTTAGGTTCGCAGAAGCGGATGTCGTTTTCTGAGTCTACATGACTGGACCCCACTCCGGTGGGGACTCTTCTACTACTTTTCAGTTAGTCCGGGAATAGACCAGGACACGTGAGTTAATTTTAGAATCCAGAGGGGGACAGTCTGGAGTTACAGATGTTTCCCCTCACTGATTTTCTAATAGATCTTACTGTTTCCCCTCTGGAAGGGGAGGTAATACGCGCCGCCATACCAGAGGGCGTCAGGTTCAGGGCATTGTCCTGCTGTCCCCTGTTATAAAAAAAAAAAAAAAAAAGTTTAAATGCGTTGTTTTCCGCATTCAGATTACCTGGTTGGATATCCAATTCACCGGAGTGATGGCAGTATGATGGTTTATTTCAATAATAAGAGCCATTGTAATTCTGTACTGAGACGCTCTCACGGCGAGGTCAAGAAACAAGTGGTGCAAAGCGTTGATTCTCGCTGACTATTCTTCAACACAGGGAATGGCTGTTGTTCCCAACGACGCAGATGTCGGTGGTGGGTACCAGAGTAGATACTGAACGGTTGTGGTTCTGTTTTTTTCCTGTGGAAAGAGATCTGAGGATCCAGAGTCGGATCGGATTTGCAGTGGCAATCCATCAATATATTCCGTTAATGAAGCAGATGGGTGCGGCCTAAGAGGCCTTTTCAGGGAGCAGGTCAAATGCCAGAGTGGTTTTCAAGGGACCAGTTGGAAATGTGGTCCGGGTCTTACCTGCACATGCACCGGAATATGATTCTAATGGCCAAGACATCGCTCCTGTGGTGTCTGCTCGGGTCTCTCCTTCTAGAGGGACGAAGGTTCGGGATCCAAGATTAGATCCTGGTGTTTATGCATGCAGTTCTCCGGGGCTGGGGATTAGTCTTTGCAAAGGACGTATTTCCGGAGGAAAAGGTCAAGCTGGGAAGCTTGTCTGTGATATGCTTTCCTGTACTAGGAGCTATTTTTGACGAACATATTATTTGTGGTCTGCCCGTGTTAGTTCTCTCGGACGACTTGACAGCAGTGGCGTGAGTAAGCCGCTAGGGCGGAACAAGGAGCACAGCGCCAATTGCAGAAGATCCAGAAGTTTGCCGCTGGATGGAAAGACTGGTAAACGCTATATTAGCGGTCTGCGCTCCGGAGGTAAACGACGGAGAATTAGATTTCCTCTGCAGACGAGATCTCCTTCCGGGAGAAATACAGTCGTCATCGAGGAGTTTTTACAGAAGTGACAAGTCTTTGAGGAGTACCTCAATTAGACATGTTGGCGTCTTGCCTCAACGAGAGGCCTCAGGGATATTGTTCCAGGTCAAGGGACACTCAAGCTATGGCAGTGGACGCCCTCGTGACACCTTGGGCATTTTAAGTCGGTCTATGTGTCTCCTCCGTTTTCGATTTTTCGGAAGGTGATTCCGGAAGAAGAACAAAGGTTCAGGAGATCCTCGTTGTTCTGGTCTAGCCAAGCAGAGTTTGGTTTTCCAGGTTTTCTTGATTACTCATAGAAGATTCCTGGCCGCTTCTTTTACGTGAGGAACTGTTACTAAGATCCGGGCGTATATTAAGACTTACCGTGGCTGCGTTTGACGGCGTGGTGATTGAATGCCATATCCTAGCCAGAAAGGGTATTCCCAGTGAAGTCGTTTCCACACTTCTTCTGGCTAGAAAAGAAGTGACGGCAAAGCCTTACCACCATAGTTGGCGTTAAGCTATGTCTTGGTGTGCATCCAAGAAGGCTCCTACGGAAGATTTTCGGCTGGGTCGTTCTTCTCCATTCCTTGCAAGCAGTTGGGGAAGCAGGCCTAAAGTTAGGCTCCATTTCAGTGCAGTTTTGGCCTTATAAATTTAAAAAAAAAAGAATTGTCCACCTTTCGGGAAGTTCGGACTTTCGTGAGAGGAGTACTGCACATCCAATCTCCGTTTGTGCCCCATTGGCACCGTGAGACCCTGACGTGGTATTGCGTTTTTCTTGTGTCACAATGTTTGGAACCTTTGTGAAAGGTTGTGTTAAAAAATTCTCTCTTGAAGAGTGATCATGCTACTGGCTTTGGCGTCCGCAAGGCGGGTGTCGAAAGTAGCGGCTTTGTCTCACAAGAGCCCCTGTTGGATCTTGCTTGTGGATAGAGCGGTATTAAGAACTCGTATAATAGTTCAGCAGAGAAGGTGGTTCTGTGGTTCGCAGAAACCAGCCTATTGTGATGTCTGTGG